>NC_056741.1:844559316-844766816 GCF_019279795.1 Protopterus annectens
GTTCGACTGTCATGTGGTCGACACCATATGATCGAATTTTTGAAAGTTTGAACATTTTAACGGAGATCTCCGTACAGCGCGGAATGGGAAGATTTCCCTTTTCTGCACTGTAGTGCGATCTCGGAGTTGGTATATTTAAAGAGCAGGGGTGTGGGGGGGTGCAGGTGGGCTTGACCCCCCCTGCTTAAAACATTCAGGTAGGTTATTTGTGTAGTTTATTTTTTTTAATTAGATTTTCGAACTTTTAAAAGTTCGATCATATGGTGTCGACCACATGACAGTCGAACTTTTGAAAGTTTGATTATCTAATATAGACCCGATTTTTTGTATAATATGTTAAAACATTCTGCCTTTATGAGATCATGATTTTCACCACATCTTAATATATAAATAACACAGAATCATTCTGAGTGGGCATATTAAGAGTGCCCACTGTAATACAACACAGTTTGAGGAGTTCAAGTCTGAATGGGACAGTTGTTAGAAGTTGTATCTTAAAAATTGAATTACATTATCTCTTCATAATTTTTGAGGTACGAGGAACTGAATTAAGGACACCTTATCCGCCTGCAAAAAGACATTAATTCCAACCCTTCCAAGCTTCCTCAGTTTGCTTCCTTCATGCTTTCTGAAGTAGTAATCAAAGGCTCTTGTATCTATCTACATCAGTAGTGCTAATCTGCACTCTACAGCTGCACCTTTCCTGCAACTATTATCACTTGCCTCTTCTAATGTCTGCATACCTCTCTATATAATTAAACACTGCTATCCCTGTAGTATAAGTCGTCTCAGTCATTATGGCTACATCTTATCCACAAAGCTCTGGTAAGCATAATTCCACTTTTCCATCAACATTTTGACTTTGTAAAATGCTTCTTGAACTAAATGTTGTAGCATATCCTTGCATCTGTAAATATATGTATGTTTTATAGCATATCCTTATGCCTGTAAATATGTTTTGTTCATTTCTTATGTGATCCTGTTCACTCAGGCTGTGCCTGAAAATCATCCACTGAGATCAGTGCACCACCCCAGTAAACAAATGTAAATAAATAAGTAAACCTTATGAAGTACTGAAGTGCCTAGTGAATTCCTTGCATTCTTTAAAATGATTATTCCAAAGACTAATATTTTCTTTGCAGGGCCTTTCAACCCTGCATGACAAGTCTGACAAATACCATTTTAAAATTCATAGTACCAGTTATAAAGAATCACACAAAAAGAGCTTGAACATGTGACTAGCAGACAATTGTAATGAGCTAGAGATAGAATAATCTCCAGTAAAAGGTCCGAAAGTATTCCAAACACTTAGGCACTTTATTAAAACATCAAGTTAACATCAAGTTAAGTGCTTTCGTCCCTCCAAAGCTGGGACTTCTTCAGAACATATTAACCAGCTACAGTACTGAATTAAATACCTCAATGCATTACTAAAAACCATGTGACTTTAATAACTTAATTAGTAAATACATTAATTAAAGGTACATAGGTTCATAGGTTGGTACTAGGCTGTCGGCCCTAGGGCATATACAAGCCTAGCCAGAACAATTCCCTGGCTATTTCTTCCCAGAATATTTAATTCCCTGGTCCCCTGTCTAGCAGGCGACTGATGTGATCCCAGGGGTGAATTTCCTATCTCTCATCCAATCATCAAGGTTCCTTTTGAAAAGGGCCAAAGAGGCGCTCAGCTTGACATGTATGGGCAGTCTATTCCAGAGTATGGGGAGTCTCTGGGTCAGAAACCTATCCCTCCAGCATGTTTTATTCATTGTGATTACCAGGTTTAGATCCCTGAAGCATGTGGCTCTGAGGGATTGGGATTTCTTTAAGTGTAGCAAGTCCAACAGCTGGGGGTTTGACATTGCCTTGTATGTTAAGCAGAAATCACCTTTGAGTAGGTGATATGCGACAGAGTATAGCTGGAGATTTTTTAGACTGTCAGCAGAGGGCATCTGCTTTAGGCCTGTGATTCTTTTAGTGAGGTATTTTTGTGGCCTTTCCAGCTGTTGCAGATGTCTTGTGAGGTATATACCAAATGGGGCATTGTACTTTATAATGGGTCTAATGAGGGATGAGTACAGTGGGACAATGACCTCCTTTTTTCTGTATGAAAAGCCTTTAGTGATGAGGTGTGCCACATCGAAGGATTTCCTGGCTGTTGTGGCGATGTGGTTATCGAAGGTAAGACCACTGTAAACCTGTATCCCTACGTCCCTTATTACACTTCCAGTGTTTAGTGTACTGCCACTTATGTGGTAATTCATGGATACATGTTTTTTCCCAAAGGGGATAACTGTACATTTCTTGACATTTAGCTTGAGTCCGTGGCTCTGGCATGAAGCATCTGTTTCTGTAAGGCCGTTTTGTAGAATATCCACATCATTTGGGGATTCAGTAATGGCTCCCAGTTTGCAGTCATCTGCCAACTTAGTTAGCCAGAGTCCCTTAGCACTGGCCTGTACTTCAGAGAAGTAGATGCCAAACAAGAGCAGTCCCAGAACTGAACCCTGAGGTACTCCACTTGTCACTTGTCTGGAGCTGGATTTTGAGTCGGCTACTTTTACAGTGTGGGTTTTGTCAGTAAGCTATTTGGCAACCCATGGAGTGACATAGAGATTAATGCCCAGCTTAGTAGGTTTATCTATGATTCCAAAGTGGGGGATGGTGTCGAAGGCCTTGGCGAGGTCCAGATAGGCTGTGTGGACCGCCTTACCCTCGTCCATGGCTCTGGAGACTGATTTGAAGAAGTCAATCAGGTTGAGGAGACAAGATCGGCCCTTTACGAAACCAAACTGGATGGGGTCCAATGTTTGAATGTTGCCATTATCTTTGTTTATAAGTTCCATGATAATGCATTCATGGCTTTGCAGATCAGGTTTGTCAGACTGATGAGATGATAGTTCCCGGGATCCAAGGTGGATCCCTCCTTGTGGAGTGGGATAACTGTAGCTGTGCGCCACTCATTGGGCATGAAGCCTGAGGTGAGGCCATGATTAAACATGACATTTAGGTGAGGTGCCAGTTCATTTTGTAGTTCATGTAGTACACAGCCCGGGATGTTGTCTGGTCTCATGGATTCTGTATTCTTAGCTTTGGAGAGTGCGTTTTTCTACCTGTGTGGCCGTAATTACCGGAATTTGGCAATCTTTTGGTATTGAGATGGGCCCTTTAGGGGGTGACAGGGGGGTGAAGTTGACACTGAATCGATCTGCCAGGATATTGTCAATATCCTTGGGATCAGTATGTTTAATGCCAGTCTGTTGTAGCTCAGAGCAGATCTCAGCACTGACATTTAGATACTTGACATAACTATAGAATGTCTTGTGGTTGTCCTTGGAATCTTTGGCAATTTTATTTTCGTAACTAGCTTTGGAGGATTTTATGAGGGATCTCAGCTTCTTACTGAGGCTGGTAAGGGAGTATTTTGCATCCTGGGATTTTCCTCTTTTCTGCAACAGTTTCTTCTTCCTGTTGTATAGTTTGTTTATGGCAGGGGAACACCAGATTGGCTTCATTTTTTTGGAGAAGAGCATCTTGGTTCTATCTGGAATCTGGATTCATGCACGAGTGGATGTGCTCATAGAGTGCCTTAGTGTAGGATTCAGCAGTCGAACTTTCAGTTCCCATCTACATGGGTGTCATGAAGTTTGTCACTTCTGACTTGAGTAGCATGAAGTTGGCTTTGGAGAAGTTTTTTTATGGAGGTTTCCCTACTGGGGGGTGGGGGTGGGATGTAGAGTCAAGGGTGATTAGCTTATGGTCAGACCTGACCAATGAGGGGGTGACCACTGGTGTGGAGCATCTAGCTCCCATGTTGGTAATGACCAGGTCTAGGATATTTGAGCCCCTGGTGGGACTATGGATTAGTTGATCCAGGGTGTTGGAATTTATGAATTCCAAGAACCGTTGGGAAAGGTGTTGGTACTCGAGTAGTTTTCCCAATTAATGGCAGGGTAGTTGAAATCACCCAGTATTAGGGTGTTTGGCTGTATCTTAATATTTTCCAGTATGTTTAGAAAGGTGTAGTCAGAATCTTGGGGCATGGTGGGGGATCTGTAGCAAGCTACAATTTGGATTGCAGTCTTACCTAGTGTTAGTTGCACCTGTAGAATTTTAGATGCATTGTATTGGGCAACTAGCCTGGAGGTGTGAATATCGAACTGAAGTATCCCAAAATGTTTTGAATAAAACTTGCGACTGAGTAAAACAACCAAAAGTATGTAAACAAATATTGTAAACAAAATTATTTGAAATGTTAAAAATCTTAAAACCTTCCCAGCTTGCTTGTACTGTTTTGAGAATTAGCTTGCTTGTACTGTTTTGAGAATTACCAGTTGTAAAGAAGTTCACCATCTTCTTTCAGATTTAAAGCTCTTAGTCTCCTGCAACGTTTTATATTTCTCCTCATTTCCTGCAAATCATAGTCCTTTCTATATGCATTCCTGTTCAAATTTTGATAATTCACTACATACTCAAATGGTACGTGTCCAGACTGAAAAAATAATCTATTGTCATCCCACTCCCTAAGAGATATAAGTCTGTGGAGCATTTTTCCACACTCCTCTGGCCATCAGCTCTCCTCCCAATAGCCCTACCGGCATGTTCTTTCCACTTCAGCCACCAGAGTGAGGATCGATCTATCCAGGAATTTACCATCATATTGCAGATGTATGGGGTTTGACAACTCTGATCTACAGTGCTGGTTCCAGGCCTTTATGTTGTGTGGCATAGACACTATATGACAAGCATGCTCTCCTCTGAGCTGGTGTACCTAACTGTGGCCTCACCCTCCATGGGCATAAAATTGGATGACACGAGAGTATGCCTGCCTCTAACAAATACACATATTGCCTCCTGTGTGGTCCACACCACTAATGGCCTGATATGCATTGCCATAATTTCTGGTATCACCCTATTTAACAGGGCAGCTGTACACCTCACCAGCATGTCCTCTGGTCCTCCTCCCTGAGATAGGTATGGGGCATAACCAATTCTGTTTTCACCTGCTGCTTGTTGGTTCCTCCAGTGTTGGGACTGATATCTGAACCCAGGTTGCTTGGATCATGGTTAGGGTTTCACTTGTCTATGCCATGGAGCCAAGGTAATTCTGTTGAGCTGAATAACTATTGTCCTATTGCTCTACTCCACTTGTTATCTAAAGTCTTGGAAAATAATCCTCATATCTAACTGCTCCAGTTTATTAACACTCATTATCTCCTGTCTGACTCATCCATGATACACATCTCAGAACAGATTCACAGATTCATAGATTATTAATAGGCTAATGTCCAAGGGGGCCTTTCTAAGCCTAACCAAGTTTTCCCAAAAGAACAATGATGCCGTGTATCCAAGTAGAACATTGAGATCCAGGCATTTATAAGCTACCTCTGTCCCTAAGTGACAGGGGTGCCAGGCCTGGAGGACAAATCAGAGTGTTTGTTACATCACTGGTACTCACTACTTAGACCTGTCAAAGGCTGGTTCTGCTATGTGTCACTGATAATGTATTGGTTGAACATCAGTTGGATGAAACAAACCAATCAAGGCTTCCACCAGCTGAAAAAATACAAAAGAGCATTTTTTTGCAGGAAGGGTGGTAAGCCCCACTGTATCCCCCTCAACATTAGGGCTACCCTTACTTATATATAGTAACTTCAGAGTCACACAACTGTAAAAAAATATGATGAGACTAAGAAGTTCAAATGACTACCAGCACACACCAGAAACTGTGCCAGGAGTGAACCTCTTTGAAGAAGGGATTAATGAGTCACAGACTGGCCACTTGTACTTGATGAGTTGAAGTCTCACTCAGTATACACTCAACTAAGAGTAGGGAAACCTCAGGTCTTTCTCCATAGGATAAGTTGCAGACACATTAGTTTCTCTCTGCCAAAGCAAGTTTCAAAAGTTACCTGCTGGATGGACATCAAACTATTAGATGAAAATGGCCATCTCCAGCTGTTCCTGAACCTCAGAGAACTCGTAACATTGTGGCTTCTGTGGCCTTTTAAACTGTATTTATTACTACAGGTTGCTATGCTGTGCCCCTATTATTAGTTGTACTCAAACATCTCTACAACAGAGCTTCACTTTAACTGAGCATGAGTTTACAAACTCAGGCCTAAAACTCAGTGGAAAGAAAACTCAGAATATGCTTTTTTTGGCACAAACTTTATAAACATGGATAGTTTCACCATATATATAGATATTGGTCAGACTTGCATTCCAGAAGATTAAAGTGAACTACTTCCTTCCAGCAAGAAACTGTACAATCCCCCAGAGAGTCACTGTAATGTTTAACCTACCCATGTAAGGACACATTTTAAAGATTTGTCATATGGCAGGATAGGAATGCAGTAAGTTATCAAAGAGGCCACATTTCATAGGGAACTGGTCAGCCAGACCATATGTCAGAGGTAAACTGGACATTTACAAGGCTAACATGTAATTCTTTGAAATTTTAATGAGTAGTTGGCTTGCTTCTAACAAAAATATTGACAGAGGAAATGCACTCGGTTTTTGTGCATAATTTCAAATTCATTATTATGTGCAAGTTAGGTGCACTAAAGCATATTTTTCTGGATCCTGGTCAGAGTTGTGTAACCTGTGAGAAACAGAGAAAGAGGGATAGTCTTTTCCTAAGATACTGTAAGAACAATTATTTGCACCTTTTGCCTACTTAGAGTACACTGGTCAATTTTTAAGTCAAAGGGCCAGATTCAATAACATCTACACTAACTGTAGATGATATGTATTCAAGAACATCCCTACCATACTTTTTGCACTTTCTAGTCACTCAGAAAAATTACGCTAGTGTACATGTAGTCTACACTTTGTGGTAACTTTTATGAATCCCTGTCAATATTTATAGCTGCAAGAAAATCAGTAGGAAAAGTAAAATTAGGAGGAGGGTGTGAGTTATGCCTGTGTTGTCTGTTCACTCAGAATGGTGTACACTTAGTGTGTGCGTTATTGAAGCCCAGGGAACATGTAGACAGCTCCAGTCTTCTTTAGCTGAAGTGTAATATAGTAAAACAGAATTAAGTTTTTCTCAACCTGCCTATCTCTTTAAACTGCTAATTTCAACTTCCCTGTGAAAACTGTATTTTCTCTGTATATTCATTAATACCAACTTACACCTACATGACAGATACCATGACTTGAGAAAGCAAATTAGAATAGCTACTAACTCAGCTAAATCCCTATACCTAAGACAAAAAATGTTTAGCAGCAGCAATTCTAAACATTTCTGGAAAGAAACAGGGATCTAACTAGGCAAGATGCCAGTGCCAGTACATCAGTAAATGTTGATACAAATAACATAAGAATAAGTCAGTTGAATATACAAACTCCATTATTTTCTCCATTAAGGACACCACCAATACTTTTATTGCCTTTATTCCCAATATCCCAGCTACATGAACTAGTCAGGAACATTTGTGTACCTTATGGCTAAATACACAGCTCCATTCCACTTTAGTGCAAGCTCTGAGAAGGAAAACAAAACCATGTTACAGAACCTGAAACCCTTCTCCTCAAAAAAAATACTCCTCTACACCATACCTTCTGTCGAAGAGCTGCAGAAATAAATTGTAACCCATTTAACTTATATTCATAGCTTGTTACTCAACACCAACACAGAACCTCAGTAATGTAACCATGACCTCATTATTCCATTCCTTAATGTCACCCTACCCAAAACCTTTACAGATTTTTGTCCCATTTCTACTCCCTATCCTCTAGCTTAAAATTTTGACAAAATTCTCTACAAGACAATTACTCCAACATACTAACAGCTATGGACTCCCCTCTGATAAAAACAACAGAGCTTTAGAAATGTCTTTGACCATACTATAGTCTTAATCTGTGCTAGTAACACAAATCTACTATAATACAAACATTTGCTGCATTGCAGCAGGTATTTTCATTAATATGATAAGGGACTTCAAAACTGTAAATCACAAATTGTTTTTAGCTAACTTTAGAAACTTAATTTTTGTCAAAATCTCATTAAGTGGTTCCAAAGCTACCTTGAAGGCAAGATGTATCAAGTAAACTCTAAAAACATCTGTCTGCCATTGGAGCTTTAAATACAGGTGTTTCCCGAGGGTTGGTATTGGGCCTCTTACTGTTTTCTTTATTCATTAATAATCTCCCTGATGATCTCCCTAAACTTGACCTGTGTGGATGACATATTGTTACTTCAAGCAAATAAATGTCCAAACATCCTGAAATCTCAACTTTGGATGTCCTTCTCCAGGATAAATCACTGGTCTGAACAAAATAAACTCCTGATTCATCATCATCAACTGATTTTCCCATTTTCTACATAGGATCAGGGTGTTGCATCAACTGTTGCCATCTCTCTCAATTCAGTGCCACTCTCTTACCTTCTTTGACAGTCATGCCTGACTGTTGCAGGTATTCTCTCACACAATCTATCCATCGCTTTGCTGGATGTCCTCATTTACTCCTGCCTTCTTCTTGTCTATCCCAAATCGTCTTCACCAGACTGTCTTCTGTTTTCCTGTACATGAGCTACTTGACTTCTGCTCTGATGTCCTCATTTCTTTGATATCCCACAGTGTGCATCCAACTACCCATCTCAGGCACTTCATCTCTATTACCTTTAGTTTCAACTGTTCTGCCTTCATTGCCCAGGTTTCTGTACCATACAACAGAAATGGTTGCATTGTTGATTTGTACACCTTACTTTTCACCTTCCTTGGCATTCTTCTGTCACACATTGCCCCTGACACTCTGTGCCAGTTGGCTGTATCCCCTCTGATTCTATCTTTAACCTTCTCATTCAGACTTCCCTTCTCTTTGACCACCCCTCCCAGATACTTGAAGCTGTTAACCCGTTCCACTATTTTTTCTTCTAACTCATTTCTCAAACCTCTTCTAATCTCCCCCATTTGCAGCCATTATAACTACCTTATCTATACTCAGTTTTATCTTATGTGCCTTCAGTTTTGCATTCCATTCCCATATCTTTTACTGAAGTTCTTTTTCAGAGTGTCTGCCTGTAATGCTACATCATCATCTGCATATAGCGACTTTGTTTATCTGACCCCATGGATCCTGTTTGCTAATGTATTCTATCACCAGTATAAACAGCAGTGGGCTCACAGCTGAACCCTGATGCACACCCCCTCCCATTGGGAACCACTCTGTGAGTCCAAACACTGTTCATACGTGTGTCATTCAAGCCTTGTACATAGCCTGCACTAATTCTATCAATGTTTCTAGGAATTCATACCATTGCAGGATTGTCCAAATCAGCTTGCTTAGAATGTTGTATGCTTTCTCCAAGTCTAGGAATGCCTAGCTAGACTCTTTCCTCATGTCTAGCTTCTTGTCAAATATCTGTTGCACTGCAAAGATCGGATCAGTTGTGCTACATCCTGATCTGAATATAAACTACTTACCTGCCATCTTACTTTCTACTAGTCTGCTTTATTCATTTATCAGTCACCCTCTCTAGAACTTTCACACAGTGTGACAGGAGTTTTATACCTCTGTACTGCCTAAAGCTGTGAATCTCCCCTTTATTCTTGTACATTGGCACTAGCATACCTATCCTCCACTTATATGGAATATGTCTTTTCTCTCCATGCTGCTATTAGTACAGTCAGGAGTTCTTACATCTGCTAGATGGGCTCCTCTTCTTTTTCATTGCGGGCTGGGTCTAGGGCAGTACAGCTTCTGTGTTTTTTTTTTCATTCAGGAGTAGCTGGAAATACTTCTTACACCTGCATTTGCTGTCCCATGGACTGGTGGGCATGTAGTTGTTGCATCCCTTATGAATGATGTTTGATGACTATCTTCTTTATCTTTCTGTCTTTGCCGTGAAACCTGATAGAGTTTCTTTATGCCATCTACTGAGCCACCTTATAGAAGCTGGTGAATGTCTCTGTTGCCTTGTTCTTCGCTACTGCAACTGCTCTCTGAGCCTCTTTGCTAGCCAACCAGTATTCCTTCTAGCCTAGTCAGGCTTTTCCATCTCACAGTTTTTCTCCCTTCTACAGATTTCCCACAAAGTACTTGCTAAAACACCCTTCTACCAAAACTAGAATACGAATTACCTTTACTGTCTTTCCACTCTGTGTATAATAGACAAAGATTGCAAATCACTGAAATTAAAATAGCTAGATCTACCTTACATGGTGGCACAAAATCATACCATTGCAACATTTTACAGGCTCTAAATTTGCTACTCAAAAACAGAAAAAGCCATACATCAACTTGACACTTTACTGTTTAAGATTCTGGAAGACAGCAACTGCCATGATTAGAAAGAAAACTACATAGCAGGGAACAATTTTATTTTTTAAGCAGCCAAGATAACACAATATTACTGAGTTGTCCCACTTTCAAAACAGCCATTGGTGTGTGTGTGGCCTCTCTAGGTTATGCCCTGCTCTTCTGAAGAAACATCCATCTGATGTTACGTCTCAAGAGTGTCATCTTTCAAAAATGATATTATTAGAACACCTCTTCAGAGATACTGATTATAAATGTTTCATGGATAATGGTTAAGAATTAACCTATAATATATAAATGTAACACATACTTTGAATCAAACCATGTTTTAGCATTTAAGTCTAAGATTTTAGCTACTACCTACTGCACATACTGCATATACTCCACTGATTTATTGTATGTGAGCTCATTCTTTGTATACAATGTACATAGGCTATTAACTTCCTTAGTTCTATTTATTTAACCTTTGTTAGTTCAAACAATTATAACTCTGTTTTAACCTTAATGATATGAAACTTAATTCCTAAAGGTTTTGCTCATCATGTTTATCTCTTCTCAGATTTCCATTATTTGTCTGCACTATACACTTATTGTTAATATCATTTATAACAATGTCTGTGCTACATACTTTTTGTCAGTGTCTGTAAGCCTCTGTGCTCAGGTAGTGGGTGAAAAGGGTCTTTGGACCATTCCACTTACTTGGTTACTAAATAGTAAAATAAAAAATAAAAAAAAAATGTATTTGTAAAATCATTACTAAAACAGGTGTGGCCACGGTTGCTTTATTAAAGCATTCAGTGTTATTTGCACCAAAATTTGGGAAAGCAGAGCTGTTGATGTCATGCTTGCAAGGACAGAAAGCCTTGCCGAGACTTACATAAACCTGAAAGCAAACATTTCTTTTTGCTTACTTAATAGTGGGCAGTAACTGAGATTTCAGTGTATAACTAACTGTGTGGTAGCAGCAAGATATTAAAAAAGCTGGGAAACAGATAGTGACATCCAGAGAAGTACTGTTACCTTTTTTGAGATTTAATGGTGGCATGGAAGGCACTATGGTGCAACCACAGAGAGACTGACAGAGAGAGTCAACTGCAGCAATATTTTCTTTGTTGGTTAGCTGCAGTATGTGTTGCTTCTTTGGGAGTAGCATACGTTATCTATAGCTAAGAGCAAGTGTCTTCTCTTGTCATTTTCTGACTGAGAATCCCTGACATATACCACTAAAATCTTAGGAGGCCACAGAGGCCACAGTAATTCCTTACTGAAATTTGATGTCAGTGTTAGAAATGCCCTTGCTAAAACAAATAATGCTGGCTATAATTAACTTAGCTGCTAACTGGGTAGGCTCACTAGCAAACATGTCCCTTTTCAGAGGCATCCCGGGAGCACTGTCTAGTTAAGTTACTTGCTCAGAGTGGAGAAAGTGAAGATGAAAGAAATCAAACTCTGTACTCTTGACCAGGAGAAACAGTTCATTAGCAGTTCAGAGCCTTAATCCACTGTGTTTACTGCTTTATTGATGTCTTTCTGCAAATCCCTTGAAGCAAAGATCACAGCTGCTCAAACCGTGTTGCTCCAGCCACCCAAAACTCAGCTCACATTTTCATCAGTCTTCTTTATTCTGTTCCCAAATGAATGATAACGTATAACAAAACTGCCAAGACTGACACCAATTCTCCTCCTCCATTGCTGTCTGCTCGTTGTGCTGAATGAAACTGCAAAACTGTCTTGGCTTCATCTACATACTATTTGTGTATAAATTACTTTATCTTCTCAACTAATTTTCAACATATTTTATTCTGTTATACAAATGCATTAGAATAACTGTTTCTTTTTCTGTTTTAATTTCTTACAGTTAAAAATGGCCATAATAGGAACTACCAATCCATGATGATGTTATTTTGACTTTACGTCTTTTTCATACTATTCCGATGATGCAGTTTTTGAACTCATAATATGACTCATCCTAGATATAATAAATGAGGTGCTTTTTTCTGTAAGTAGCTGCAGTGAGAGTATTATGAGTCATTGTTTTTTAGACTGTCTCTGGAAACTGTGTTGGTGTATTTTTTATGCAATTACTCTGATTTTTGTTAATTTTAAGCTGACAAAAAACCCTAAAAACCTGTGTATGGGAGAATACGAAAATGTATAATGAAAATAAGTAAGATATAAGTTTTTTAATGTTTAAATCTGTAGCTCTTAGACAGCTTCTGGACCCTATCCCTCACTCTTGCATAGGTATTAATGGTTCTCTTGGAAATCTAGTAGCTTTGCTTATACATGTGTCACTGACAGCTGTTACTTCAAAGAGTTTGTAAGCCAAATGAAATTTTACATGTAGCAGTTCATACTGTCTTTAAGCTTATATACTTGCTGTCAGAAATTATCTTAAGAGTGTATGAAAAATGTGAACTGCTGCTTTGGGATATGACCAATGCCTGCAGCACTCAAATAATCATCACACTGTATGTATAGAGCAAACTTATAACAACTGGCTTCTCAGAATTCTACTGTTTTGAATCTCATCTCAGTGTCTTGCAGTGGCATCTTGACAATAGTATATTGGCTTTTACTGTTTCACATTCTTACACATACACACACACACACACACACACACACACACACCATATATACCCCCCACACACACACACAAAATAAATGATTTATAGGAGGGGATAATAATAACTTTTCAGTGCTGTTGCTCCTTTGTCCTTCAGTTGTACCACATTTCCACCAGCTAGAAAAGTCTGGCACACCAAGATTATTTATTTTACTTGCTTACTGGGTAGAGAACTGATCTCCATGGACCTTTTTCAGATTCAGCCTGGGAGCTCTGTCTCGTTAAGTGACTTGCTTAGAGTCACACAGGAAATGGAGGCTGAGACAATCAAACCGTTGACCACTGGACCACAGGAAACATAACAGTTCCTTAATCCTCTGTACCAGCCACTAGATATCATAATTACTAAAACCTTGTAAAATAACCCAACAATATTATATCAGCTGTCATGGCTGTAGCAAAAGCAGTCTCATTTCAAATTACGTAGACCAATAGTTATATGTCAACAGTTTTGTACAGTTGCCCCTATACAATCCTATAATCATTTTACTTAAAGTTATATAAAGCACATGGGCTCCCTCCATCTTAGCCTCCCCACAACATTTACGCAGATTACTATTTTCTTGCTTTTTCACACTTTATCTTACACCTCAGCATTGTCCTTCATCCATTCAACTCATCCTAACTGGCCAAGACTGCACTATAATAACCACAGAAGAAGTAATTTAATTAATCCATATGCTTGGAGGTACTGGGCCCAACAGCATTATGGGGTTCTAGATGCTCTGCAGTGCATCTTACAGATTTTTTCAACATTTCCTCCAAATGATGGCCTGAACAAAAATTATGACTAAGGAAAGAAAATCGGTCTTATTTTTTTCTTTCAAGGAATACATAATTTGTATTTAAAGTTTGATACTCAAAGATGACAACATAAGAGTTCTCAGTAAACTGAGAAGACAAATGTGTGCTAGCATACATAAGTCATATCTGGGAGTGCTGCCTGCCACCTTACCCCATAAAAAAGATAGCCTTCTGTGCATTCACTTAGTGTTAGATTGAGATGAAGGTGAAAGAACAAATGGCCACAGACATATTTCAAGTTGTTGCTGTAATATATATATATATATATATATATATATATATATATATATATATATATACACAGCATGCCTCCACACTCATTTCCCCAAAAGACAACACCTTATATGTATCTCTAGGATGTTACACTGGGATGAAAGTAAAAGAATGTCAAATAAAACAGAAATCGTTAAGCAAAGACTTTATAACACAAAACAAAGCTTTCGGGCAAAAACCCTTCTTCAGTGTTAGACATAAAATATTAGCCAAGCAATCATGCTTTATACAAAAGCCCAAAAGTCATATGACTGCAGCCAACGTCATATGACTAACATATTTAAAGAAACATAATTTTTTAAATACATGTTATGTACATAACATATAAAATATGTAAAACAAAAATATACAAGAAATACCATACAATTTGTATATACAAATATTATCTAATCATAGTTTAGTACGTTGTATCCTAGCTAAAACTGGTTTCAAACTGACAGTAGAATTTTAACCTGGGGTACGATCTGCATTAAGCCTGAGTATCCACTGATACTCCTTAGTCTCTAAGATATTATTAATATCCCCACCCCTAATGGATGGAGAAACTACATCTAAGACTCTAAACTTAAAGCTATGTTCAACCCCATATTTTTATATGTTTAAATAGCGCATTAGTCTCGTACTCTCTCCTAATCTCCGACTTATGCTCAATTATCCGGTAATTTAGTCTACGTGTGGTCTTACCCACATAAAACGCGGGACATGCCACACATACAGCTAAATAGACCACATTATTTGTGTTGCAATTAGCCACAGAATTAAATCTGTAATTCTTGTTTGTTACTGGATGATCAAAAAGAGAGTTGGGGCTGTCCGCAATATCTACACAGCATGAACACCCCAAACACGTAAAAGTACCAGAACGAGCTAATTTATAGGAGCTAATGCCAGATTGATTCCTACATTTAAAATCTTTGTAACAAATTAAACTCTTTATAGTTCTCATATTCCTATTCATATTCCGATTCATAAGAAAGATGTTCATGCAAGTAGGTATTTGCATCGGGGAAGTATGCATGCTCCGCATGTCTTTAAGGGTGGGGCCAAAGCTCAGTTTGCTAGGGCCAGGAGGCTTAATACTATTGATACAATGTTTCACATGCATTTGGACAAAATGTTCAATGAATTTTTGGAGAATGGTTATGAACGTGAAATGTTATTGGAGCTTAAGAATATTGTAATACAAAATAGGGAACATGAATATAGACCATATTTTATGGATAGTGATGTTCAACATACTGATAACATGAGTGCTAATGGGTATGGACATGATAAGGTTAGGTATGTTATGACCTTTTGTAATAAAACGCATTTGATCAAGCATGTTGTAGAGAAGAATTGGCCTGTCCTAATGGCTGCGATGGATTTCAGTAGAGTTTTAGATAGTAGGCCGTATTTCTCATATAGGAATATGAGAACTATAAAGAGTTTAATTTGTTACAAAGATTTAAAATGTAGGAATCAATCTGGCATTAGCTCCTATAAATTAGCTTGTTCTGGTACTTTTAAGTGTTTGGGGTGTTCATGCTGTGTAGATATTGCGGATAGCCCCAACTCTCTTTTTAATCATCCAGTAACAAACAAGAATTACAGATTTAATTCTGTGGCTAATTGCAACACAAATAATGTGGTCTATTTAGCTGTATGTGTGGCATGTCCCGCGTTTTATGTGGGTAAGACCACACGTAGACTAAAGGACCGGATAATTGAGCATAAGTCGGAGATTAGGAGAGAGTACGAGACTAATGCGCTATTTAAACATATAAAAATACATGGGGTTGAACATAGCTTTAAGTTTAGTGTCTTAGATGTAGTTTCTCCATCCATTAGGGGTGGGGATATTAATAATATCTTAGAGACTAAGGAGTATCAGTGGATACTCAGGCTTAATGCAGATCGTACCCCAGGTTAAAATTCTACTGTCAGTTTGAAACCAATTTTAGCTAGGATACAACGTACTAAACTATGATTAGATAATATTTGTATATACAAATTGTATGGTATTTCTTGTATATTTTTATGTTTTATATATTTTATATGTTATGTACATAACATGTATTTAAAAATGTTATGTTTCTTTAAATATGTTAGTCATATGACTTTGGCTGCAGTCATATGACTTTTGTGCTTTTGTATAAAGCATGATTGCTTGGCTAATATTTGATGTCTAACACTGAAGAAGGATTTTTGCCAGAAAGTCTTTGCTTAACAATTTGTGTTTTATATGAAAGTAAAAGAACAAATGGTCTGATAATATATTAATATATATATATATATATATATATATATATATATATATATATATATATATATATATATATACACATACATACACACACACACATTATGCTTCCATTCACAAACCCACAAAAGATCGCTACCTTTGTATACATCTGATGTTTGGTCATCAGGTAAATGAAAAAGTAATAATCACAGCAATGTATTTCAATTTTCATTTTCTCCCAGGCAGCACACTGCCCCTTGATCAGTTATAGTTACCTTCTGTACACACCTCTAAGATCTACCTGTGAGGAAGGCTAAATAAAAAATTACCAAAATGTTCCCAGCCCCAACACAAGCCACAATGACCTTCTCTGTACACCTCTGAGTAGGGCCTGTTTTAAACTTGGTGTGGTCCAGGGTATAGATTAAATATGGGGGCCCCTTAATAAAACTCTCCTTAAAGCTCTGAGGGTTTAGGTGTTCTGTGATGCATTTATGCCTCATTCTTGAAAGACAATTACTTGTTAACTGTCTTTTACTGATAGCCAAAGGGGGTATGTGAACCCCAATATCGTATGTACCCAAAGGTACAAATGGTGGTATAATGTTTTCACACATTATTTATTTATTTCCAGTTCGATTAATGGGGAAGTCCACTGGGCCCAGAGAACCTGTTTTTAGTGGAGGCCCAGAGAGAAAAGCTCCATGAAACAGATTATAGTAAAGAAAGCAGTCCAATAAAAATAGGGTACAACTACAAATACATATCAAATAATACAAAGTATGAGCAATATTGCCCATAGTGGGGAAATATTGTGCAGATACATTTTAACAAATTCACACAGTTAAAGTCAAAGTCAAAAGCTATTTACGATATTTACATAGTGTGAGAGATCATATGGTAATTAGCTGTAGAAGGTTATAGCCAGCTATAATGCACACACATACTTAAATTGCTTCTGACAAGCAATGTTTATCACATGATCCAGTCACAAACATACCTGCATACACACACACACACACACACACACACACACACACACACACACACACACACACACACACACATACACACACACACTCAAACTGTACATTCACCTACAAATTGAAGGAATAACTAGTTCACCTTTGGCATATGTCTTTGGGGTGATGGACACAACCAGAGCATCTGCATAAAATCCAGACAGAGACAAGGAGGACTTGTAGCCTCTGCACATCAGGAATTACAGTCAGGAAGTCAACTAGAGAACTGTGCATTGTGAAATGGCAACTCTACTCACTGCTCAGTGTGTTAGCAATCAATTGCTATCACCCTTATTCTGCCTAGATTGTCAAAGATCACCACTTATTGTTTACAATGCTGATGTTTGTCTGTTTTGGAAAGTAAAGGAAATTATGGTCAGCATCTTACTCTAACATACACTACAACATCCCCTCACACACACACTGTCATTTTATCCACAGGCATTCCCAGGACCCATCAATTACAGCCACTTTATTGACTATTCACACCTCAGCTGTTTGATTGTATCTGAAAATGTTCCACAGTAAAGGGTCTCTGCTTCTTAGCACAAAGGTGCACTAGTTTTGCAAAGCCAGATTAGTAACTGTTTAACATTATCATGGCATCAAGGTCAATCACTTTCATCCACAGACAGGTCCCATATGCCACAAATATAGCTCCTTTATAGACTGTGTATGCCTCAGATGTCTAAGTGTGATATAAATGGCCACAGTAATGTTTTCTCAGACTGTTTCACATAAACAGTAGCCACAGTAAAGTATTCCAACTTGCATCACACAAATACACATTAGTCCTGCAATTCCAGAACAGTGATTGCTTCACTTGAACAGATGACAACAATATTGGTCACTTTCATCCACAGACATTCCCCCATACATTAATTTGTTGACTGAGTATACTTTAGATATTTGATGGTGATAAAAATGCAATGCCCCAGTAATGTATTTCAACATTGTTTCATATAAACAGTATCCACACTAAAGTATTCCAACTTCTTTCATACAAATACACGTTAATTCTGCAAATGCAGAATAATGACTATTTAACATGAGTAGATGATAGCAGGATGAGTCACTTTCATCCACAGAATGCTCCTTTAATCAGCAATTATAGATACTTTGCTAACTGTGCATACATCAGCTGTCTGGTTGTGATAAAATAATGGCCACATAATATATTTCAGTATTTTTCACACAAACAGTAGCCACAGTAAGCATTCCAACTCACTCCACACAAATACATATTAGTCCTGAAGAACCAGAATAATGACTGTTTAAAACAAGTAAGTGACAGGTTCAGGCACTTTCATCTATAGAGAGCCTGTGAACCTACCAATTACTGTAACTTTGTTCTATACCTCAGATATATGATTGTAATAAGATAAAAAATATTGATCTTTGTAATTTATTTCCACTACCCCCACACACAGTAGTGCCAGCTACTTTATTGATTGTGTATACCTCAGATGTATGCTTGTAAGCAAATGAATGAACAAATGTTTAAATAATGGCTACAGAAATGTATTTAGCTCACTGCTGTCAGACACAGTCAGTGCAACTCTCTGCATGCATCCCACTTACACATACAAATGTGCCTCCAATTAAAGCCATTTGGGTGATTGTGTAAGCAGATGCCTATCTACAATCAAATCAATGCATAAATAATGGGTATAGTAATGTTAGTATTGTCAGAACCATGTAGTGCAACCCACTGCAATCCCCACTGCACATACACTCAAGTATGCACACACTTAAATAAAAAAAATATTTACTGTCCTGTGAACTGGTTAGCAATGGCACATTCACTGTCCTGTCTGTAAGTCACAACATGTTCTTTCACATTTGAATCTGGTTACCTCTAGTACCTGTCACCTAAAGCAGCTTGAACTATGCTGCTCCTGTAGGGAAGTCATTCCTGCAAACCTGAAACAGTAGAATGATCTGTAATGAGGTATCATTACCTTATTTACTATACGGACATATGCATAAAGTCTGGACAGTTTTCAAAATAGCCTAGCTGAATCAGACAATCTTTTTCTCTTTATAGACATCTGAACTCATGTGTATGCATGGAGTTCTGAGTTCCTGAAAGAGGAAAGTTGATTATTTTAAGGACAAAACATGTAAAAAATGCATTTTTTTCTTTTTTTACATTTGGGAGGGTTATAGCTCAGTAGTTCAGTACCACTAGCTGCCCATGCTAACTCCTTGACTCTTTCACTTCCTGCTAGGCCAAAATTTCATATCTGTGCCATAAGACTGTTTTACCCAGAAAATTCCATCCCATTTAAAGTAAATTCCTTGTCAGAGAGTAACACTTATGACTAACTTGTGTGTGTGTGTGTGTGTGTGTGTGTGTGTGTGTGTGTGTGTGTGTGTGTGTACACGCGTGTATGTATGTCTGTCTAGAAATAGTTTAATTCTAAAGATTTTTCTACATTGCCACTAAAAAAATGAGATGTCCCAAAGTTCTGTACAGATTTTTCAGAGTTAAAATGATAAAGGAAAATGTTTTGTGATCCTAAAGTGGGAGCAAAAACAAGTCTGTTTATGTAATGCTTCAGTCTAAGTCATTCCTGTTCTTTATATTAAAACTTCCTTCAGTTAAAGCAGTTTACTGTCTGCAATATGCACTTTATAATATTTTATTGATCTCGGCATAACATAGCCTCAGAATATAAAATTGTGGTTGACATTTACCACAGAAAACTACAAACATGTAGCTGGATTTAGTTTAGATTACTGAAATTTTAAAGTGTCAAAATTCATATGGTCAAGACTAAATGACTGACATATTAAAAAGTTCAAAATCAAGAAAACAAAATAAACAGCATTGATGCAGGGGAAAATGCCCCCACCCCCGTACCTCCTACCCCCCCTGATAATTGTATATACCAACTCTGAAATTGTACTACAGTGGGGAAAAGGGCACACATTCCCTGATCCTCACTGTACCATGATCTCAGTACAATCCATTCTACTTTTTAAAATGTCTATAATATGGTCTTGACCATATGGATTTTAACATTTTAAAAATTCAGATATCTAAACTAGATCCATCTACCTTATGTCTTATTGGCTGAGACAAATGCTTTTCTGAAAATGCATGAATTTGAATATGAAAAAATATGGTGGGACCCTCATAAAGTGTGTCAGGGAAAATGGAAATTAAGAAATTGAAAAGCACTAAAAGGTTTCAGGGCACTTGACTGCTAAGATGATATTATAGAGAGAAAAATAACTCTGGGAAATAGATTTAATGTGTTTTTCCTTAAACATATAAGGTTTGTAAAAACATTCCTGCAGTAGCCTGACAGATGTGAAAAATTAGTAAATGGAAATGTTGTGATGATCATGGTTATCTCAGATGTTAAGAGAGTTTTTTGAATGACGTATGACCTCTCCTACAACTTAAATCAAGTCTTAGATTTTGATGAACCTAGTCACAAAGGATTGAAACTGTTAATTGCCCCTTATTCATCCATACCTTCACTGAGATCACTGAATTTGACTTAAGTAACAATCTTAAAATCTTAGTCATGATGATGATTCTGCATTCTCGGCCTATGTGTCTTAACCACCTATTTTAAGATTTGCCTCAAGAAATACCTTTTACATGTTGGTTGTGACATAAGTTGAAACTTATCCTTCCCATTTTTACCTTTTTTTGCCTTGCTTGCAGTATTATTGAGCAGACCCCTGTAATGATTCTTTTGTATGATTCTGATTAGTCTGGCCACACCCACCTTTTTGAACTTACTGTGTCCATTTTGCCTCCTTGCTTGTTTCTTTCTGTAGTACACAATCCTTGTATTCCCTGTTTCTGTATTTGTGTTCATATAGTTTGCTTTGCTTTCCCAACACCCTTTTTCTCTTTCACTCCCTCAGTCTCCAGCTGATAAATTTCTTTTATATGGTATATGTAATCTTCTCCCATTCTACTTCTTTACCTCTGTCTCCTCTTCTCCTTCATAATCCCTAGTGTATTGCTTTACACACTATTACAGTCCGTTGTACCTCTCCACCTTTCAACCTCTCTTGTATCATTTGCTTCCCATTGTGTTTGCCTCTTCTTCTCCATTCTTACTTCCTTTTTCTTCCTTTCAGTCATCCATATCCTTTCACTTCCCTTGCCTGACCCTCCTTTGTGACATCCCTCCTGCCTCTTATTTTACTGACTTATATTTATATTTTTCCTAATTACTGATGGTTCCTCTTCTCTTTCTTCTTTGCTTCCTGAATTTTCCACCTGCCATCTGGAACTACCCTCTTAGTAAATCCTATTATGCTTCTACAAGCCACATCTTATATGCTTATCGTGTGTGTGTGTGTGTGTGTGTGTGTGTGTGTGTGTGTGTGTGTGTGTGTGTTTGCATCCTGTAATGGACTGTCATCATGTGCAAGACTGATTCCTAGTCTAGATAAGCCTCAACTCCATATGACCTTAAACTGGGTAAAGTAGATATTCAAAGTGGATGAATGAATGAATGCTGAAATGTGTTTTCACTATTATCCAGTATACCTCTGCACCCAAGTTGTCTATACCTCATGTGCTGGCCTCATGTGCCATCCTTACAACAAGAATGAGTTTGATGAGTTTGTTTTACTATACTTTTATATCTTTAGAGGCTTTTGTACCCTTTTACCAATCTTGGATTGCTATTTTTTTTGTTCTTGGTTATTTTCTTCTTAAACCACCACTGATAAATGAAGTCTTCTAAATGATAATATCTGGTTATTAAGCACAACAAATAAATATGTGGTTCAGACAATGGAAATCAACATTTTATTTTGTGTTATGTTGCAATTAGGGATGCAGCTGTTATATCACAATAACTGTAAGTTGGAAGGAACACATTTAGGAAGTCCTGAATCCAGTGTACTTGCATTCTGTTGAGATGACAGTTTCAGACGCAAAGGGTAGAATTAGATCGATTAGATCTCTGTGGCTATAACACAGTTTCACTGTGCCTAGGCTGTGGGTGTGGCCAAGAGCCAGTTGGAAATAATGAAGGCAGTAGACATTTTGGGGTCATTGTAATTTACATTTTCAGTGTTGCATAGAGGACTAGAGCAGTATCTCTGCAAACTGGGGTAATGGTCCTAATTTTCACAAAAAGGTTCAGGAATTTCTTTCTATTCCATTTAAAGAAGAATTACACTCCTCAGTGTCCCAGAATAGAATACAGTATACCAGGGTGCTGCAAAGGAGGCTTTGTCTATCATTTGAGCCTTTCATTCAGGAGGAGCCATACAGATCCTGTCCTGGCTGGTTGTGGAACAGTAGGTCAACTAACTGTTTGCCCTTGCACATATATTGGTGGGATCTCTGCAGTTTCCAGTACTGTCTGTAGATAGCATATGGCTGCATATCCAAGAATGTCTTGTGTGAAAAACACTGTCCTGTGCTACAGAGGGAGGAAAGCATTGACTCTGGCCCAGATTATCTGAGTTTTAGTAGTGACTTGGGCACTGGATGTTCATGGTAGGGAAGGTGGGAGTGAGTGACTGATACTGGATTGGCATTATCACAGGATGGAAATGACATGGTTTGTTACTTAGTTAACTTCTACAGGAATGCATTTGCATGGCTGCAGCTCTGCTCTGCATTCATTCAGTAGTGGGCTGCACTGGCAGAAGGCTGATTAATGTGGTTGCATGCATACATGCATGCATGCTCTACAAGCATAGTCAGGTAATCCACATCATCATAGATGACTAGTTCCAGCCATCTAACTCTTATATCCTTCAGAAATTAATGAGCTGGCAGGGCTCCTTCTTCAAGCAAGAGGGTAAAGAAGCCTGTCAATCCAGGAAGACCTCTGAGTGCAGCTACTGCCCTCCATGTTAAGAGGAGTCAGTTCAGGTAGTCTGGGCACCTTATGAGCCATCCCCTAGCATACCTCTCAAATGTCCAGATTTTCACAGAATGTCCAGATTTTTGCTCCATATTTTTTGTCTATTCCTCATAAAATTTAGGTTGTGTAACAAAATATTGGCAAATCATTGAGGATTGCAGTGAGGGAATAATGACAGACATTTGAGTTTCAGACTTCATATCCTTCAGAAAATTCATGCTAACACAAATCCTGTTATTCTATAAACTTTCTAAGTTTGTAAGAGCAGTACTTAATAATTTTTTCCTATTTTTGGGTCTTTGTCCTTCTATTCTTTATGACTTTGTCCAGATTTATTGCTCTGAGAGGTAGAGAGGTATGTCCCCTAGTGACTTCACATGGAAGGTATGTCTTCTAGTGACCTCACATGGAAGGTGTTCCAGGTGCAGTCCACTGGGTAGAAATCTAGGGGCAGTCTCAGGACATGTTGGAGGAATTAAATATATCTCTGCTTGCCTAGAAACAGGTGGGGATCTCACACAATATGCTGAAGACTGTTGCTGGGGATAAAGATTACTCTTTCAGCTTGCTACCATGACTCTCCACAGGAAAATCAGATTAGAATATGGATGGATGGCATTATACGACACATTTTGTCTGCTAACACAGTGTGCTGTAAGCACTGTATTGCACCGAGTTTGATTCTTTCAATATGCGTTTGGTTCCAAAACTATCCATTTGGCTATTGTATGACTAATTCATTATATACTGCCAGGTATCCATTGAAAATAATGGGCTTCAATCCAGTTAACAAGATATAGCTTTATCTGTATAAGTATTTCTGCACACACACAGTCACACGCATGTCAAGACAATTCAGGTTAAGTAGTAGTTAAAATGTTTGTCTATAATTTCATGATGGCAATGGGAGTGGCAATGAAGACATTTTTGCACAGCTGTCAAGTAAATAAGGACAAAACTCAACAGAATCAGGGACAAATACAGAAATAATCGGGAATAATCAGGGACAGTTTTTAAAACATTAGTGTTGTTAACTTAAGATATTAACAGCATAAGATAATGTGAATTAATACACAGTTTCTGAAGTAAAAGAGGCCTATAACTCTAATTATTCTCATTACTTATTAAGTGCAACTCACCACCATGTCTCCAAAAGTCAATAACTTTAGGAGTGATTAAGAGGGACAGAGCTAAAATTTGTGTATAAAAATCAGGGATGTCCCTGAAAAACGGTGACAGTTGAGAGATATGCGAGGTCTTCCTGTGATGTGGCTATTAAGATGTGCTACACAATCAGGTTCAATGAAAAGCCTATTTTACAGGCTGCAGAGATACACCATCTAATGTCGACCATGTTAATCATCCCTGGATGATTTCCCAGGTGTGCAAGTGTCTTGTTGTGCACGCCATTCCTGAAAACGTGTATTCTTTTGCCCAGCCTCCAGTCTGTAAATGGCGTCTGCAGTATCTGTCGCCTCTGATAATTATCTTTGCCCGTGCCGCTAAAGTAGTTTTGTCTTTTGTAATATTTGCTTATACTACATAATCACGGATTTTGTGACAATGTGTGCTCTGGGACTTTAAATTTGCGATCCCGCCCATGGTTTTTATTCGGAGTATAAAATGAGTAATATAACGAGGGTTTTGAGCAAATTATTTAATTTCATTAGTACTTTCTTTTGAAGTTAATTGAAAAGCAGGAGGAATATGTTAACGTTTAAGTGAAGCTGGCAGAATATATTGTAAGTTAGTTGGTGAAATGTGCCATTCTCTTAATGCTATTTATTATTTTAGATTAGAAAATATACCTAGTCTAGAAGTAATAGGTCATAAATCCTGTTACCGAGTAAAAGAGCACTCCTTGTGTGCAGCAGACAGCAGTTAGCCGTATTACGTGATTTAAAAAAAACTCTTTTCAGTTGCATAACTTAAGAATGTGCTCAAAAAAGTGATGGCTGTGAAGTCATATTTTATTTTGGATATGAATAAAACGGGTAAAGTCTTAAAGAGACTTTCTTTAGCATCTCCCATTATTTAGAATTTCAGTTTTTTTTTTTCTGCTACACTGAAGGTACAGGTGACAAGTTGTCATATTGAGTTATAGAACT
Source organism: Protopterus annectens (assembly GCF_019279795.1). Classification (NCBI taxonomy): domain Eukaryota; kingdom Metazoa; phylum Chordata; order Ceratodontiformes; family Protopteridae; genus Protopterus; species Protopterus annectens. The sequence goes on from NC_056741.1 coordinate 844,584,498, forward strand.
TCTGTTCCCAGATGTGTAAGTATACAGTAAAAGGTCCTACAGATGTGACTGTGTGACTTGTGTTTGTACAGTAAGTGCACAGTAAATGGCCTTATAGATTGGACTGTATGAGTTGTGACAGAATAATCTGTGTGCTTGCTTTAATTACCTCACTAAAATTTGTCTCCTGTAGGATATTTATTTTAGCCTGAAGCTTGCTGTGTTCACTGTTTCATTAATTATGTTTCTGTAACTTTAAATCTGCAGGATCCGCCCTTCAGCCCTTCGCGAAGTATAAAAATGAGTAGCACACAGCAAAGACTAACCCAGTCCGGTAGTAGTACCAGTTCAGGCACACAAGTGGGAGATACAAAGGAAGGTGAGATGCCGGCTACAGAGAAGGACCTCGCTGAAGACGCGCCCTGGAAAAAGATCCAGCAGAATACCTTTACCCGTTGGTGCAATGAGCACCTCAAGTGTGTCCAGAAACGCGTCGGCAACCTGCAAACTGACCTGAGCGATGGGCTGCGGCTCATCGCCCTCCTGGAGGTGTTGAGCCAAAAAAAGATGTATCGCAAGTACAATCAGCGGCCAACCTTTCGACAGATGCAACTGGAAAATGTTTCGGTGGCGCTTGAATTCTTGGAGAAGGAAAATATCAAGCTTGTTTCTATTGGTTAGTGCCATTTAATTCGCTTTTTGGTTGACTTGGACTTTCTTCAGAAAGTGTTTACGCACTTTTGTCTCCCTCCATTTTATTTTTATCATATTTCATAACCATTTTTAAGTTGTGGTCTGCACGCCCCCTTAACTTTGCTCACCATTCTGGATATGTAACTAGACTTGTGTCCAACTTTTACTACAGTTTTATTAGTAGTTTCTTCCCGCCGCTGCCACCAAATTTGTTCGGTCTTTGAGAGGGTGAGCTGTCTAAATTACTGGAATTATAGAACTGTGATACGATTCTTTAAATTTAAGAATGAACACGTACCCTATAAAGCTAAAGAACCACTCTTGTTACAAAGGATTCTGCACAGTAAGCTTGCTTGTGGCATACATTGAGAGTCCCCTCCCTACTTTGTTCCGTGGCTGTAATTAACTTGGTTAACACTTCTAAACTTTTGTTTAGACTTAAAATTTAGGAGTTACTCGTTGTGAAGCTGTAGTATGTATTATAGCGGTCTAAGCGAGCTATTTAACAGCGTCTGATTTTTACATTGGGTATATAACTTTGTGGCCGTGGTTTTTTAGTTCCAAGTCGGGACTGTGGGGAGTCGTCTACAACAGTTTTGGTAGCCTGAACTGGCTAGGTGTGCTTACATGGCTTGTATTGTTTGTACGTAACTTTGGGTGGAGTAGCTCATCTGCCTGTAATGAGAAGCTGTTGGTAGCGATCTTAAGTGTCCAGAAGGAAGCGGTGTGCAGTAATGCCTTTGTGGATTTGGGGAAGTGTGTTAAGATTAGAATGTCTAGTTTAAGTGTTGGCTGAAGTAGGTCAAACTCAGTTGCCCCCCCCCCCCCGATCTCTGTAATTAGGGGAATTAATAGTATTTGTCAGCATTTTAAATACCATTATCCCCACCCCCGGTTTGGACCTGTTTACATAAGCAATTTTCATGTAGGTTTAAATTGTGATGCCCTGACACACTGTATCATATTTCCAGTTTTTCTAAACTTTTCACTTTGGGCTGAGCTATCCTACTGTGAAACAGCAGCAGTATTCGTGTCCTGTTTTAACGGGGCTTTTCTGCATGCTGTAATTTGCAACGAGAGTACTACTGCAGGAGACTGGGACAAATGTTACGATAATGTTGGGACATTTTTAAAACATTAGGGTTTGCAACTTTCCTGTTGCACAGTTTCTTGGTGCTTTCTTGGTGCTGCATTGTAGCTGGAAGTACACTGTTTGTGATGGCTCGAATCTGGGGTTTGTTAGAGGTGCGTCACCCAAGTGGCACAATAGTTTTCGCATGCTATAAAAATGTCTTGTTGAAATGCTTGGCTGCCGTGAGTGTTGTCGTTGAATTCCTGGCTGCAGGAGTTTTAAGAGAAAAAACATAAGGTATTGAAAGCTTCCTGTGGGTCTTCTCAGGCTGCTTTTTGTGAATTTGTATGCCCCACCCTTCATAGTTCAGCTGTTCAAGGCAATGTAATCCTTTGAAAAGGGGAGGGTGTTGAATCTCAAAGCTGACTCAGCCAGTATGTTCTGAAACGTTCTGCTGGAGGATGCACAGCATTTGAGGCTCATAGTTGTAACACGCAGCCTTGCAGTAAAATGTGTGGGGTGGGCTAACCTATTGGAGGAAGACTCTTAATAATATGTGGAAGGATGCTTGAAAGGGGTGGGGACATGTATGCTCCTTTGTTTCCACTTTTTGAAGAGTGGTAGACCAATTAACCATTGTGCAATGTCACTGTGACATGTGGCGGAGTCATACTACTTGACTGGGGAGGAGAAATTCTTCTTCGGGCAAGACTGGGAAGGTACCTAGAGCACATGGGACTGAATGTGGGCTCTGCACTGGCTGGTCTTCATATTAAATACTCAAGCTATCCAACACTGCATTTTTTTTTTCTGATTGGTGGGATATTTTAAAGCAAAGGGATATGTGCACCCCTAGCCCCAATCAAGCTGCATGTAGTTTAGCAAAACAGTATATTATGCTGCATGTTTTTCTTGATGGAACCTTTTATGGTAAAGTCTGCCAGCTGTAGCTGCCTTCACCTTTTATGGGCAGATGTGCCTGTTAGAACTAGTATGCCGACACTAAACTTTTTTTTTTTGTATTCACATCTGTCTTGCTGTATAATATGCTGTCATAGTGGGGTGTGCCCCAATACCAAATTATAGGGGTGATCTGAAAATGTAATCTTCTGCATTGTGTGGTACTTGAATTGGTGAGTGGGATTATTTTTGGCCTTGGTATACGTGTATTGATTTTTGGCACATGGGACTAAGTGTAGTAATGGTGGTGATGGAATAGAATGTAACCTAATTATTTACACCCTGACAGGATTGGTCACACCTAGGCTAGTGGCCCCTTTTCAGGGGAGACTTTATGTGATATTGCATAGTGTGGGAAGTGTTTAGTCAGGGCATTGGGGTAATTCTACTAGTGCTGTGGAATCCACCAGAGCTACCACCAACTCTGGCAGATGGGGATTTGTTTGCCACTACTTGAAGTAGCGGCTGAACGCAGCAGCTATATCTATCCCCCCCCCCCTTAGAGGCTGGTTTTGAATATGTGCTGAGGTTGTCTACAGATATGGAATGTACATATGGTGGTTGCAGCAGACCTGTCAAAAGTAGGGAGAACTCTTGCACAATATATGTATGTGTGTATGTATATATCTATGTTCTGGTACTACCAGTTGTGTTGTAGTTTGTCTTGTATTCTTAAATTTGCTATTGCTAAGCTTTCCCCTTCAAGTTTAATGCATGTAAACTTTATTTTTGTACACCACAGTTTAAAGGGTATCCCCAGGATAAGAACTGCGTTTCCTGGTTTCAATTTAGACATGGGTAAAGATTTGCTTCAATCTAGTAATGTATGACCAAGCACACCTGCATCAACCAAAGTGATATTGTGCTGTAACTGTTCTATTTAGTAACTGGAATTTAGTTTTCCTTGGATGAGTTCACATGCTGATCTCTTACTGTAATATGGAATAGCTGGATGACCCTGTTCAGTTTGCATTTCTCATGAGCTAGAGAACTGCATCACACGCTCGCACATATTCCTTTTTAAAGTTTTTGTGGGCTGTCTAGTTCTGTAGGCTTTAAACTCTGCTATGCTGTAGGTCTCCAGAAGTACATGCACACAACAGTGCTGGGAACCAGAGTGATGGAACTTCAAAGCCCACATGTTGATGCGACATAGCTAGTCTAAGGCTTCACGAGGGTTATTGGGCAACCTGGCCAGAGGTTCCCATGCATGTGCGCAACCTCACACTGAGGTTCTAATGCACTAGAGTACAACCTTGGACTGTAAGGGAACCAGAATTAAGTTGTGACCTGGTGTTAATTATGCATGTTGTAACTTGGTACAGGCTTTCCTGTGGCCAATGAGTGAGTAGGCTGTTCAGTCATTGGTTGGCACATCAGAGACTTATTCGGGTCATGAGTTGGGCCTATTAATATGTGAACAGGCATGGACATTATAAGTGCTGCTTCATACAAAATGAGCACAGCTGTGAGGCTATAAAAGGTCTAAAAGTCCCTACTAAACTACTTGTAAATTGGAAGGGAATGTGGTTAGATAGGAAGAACTCTGGAGTGGGCTGGTGGAAGTTTGATACCTGTGTGTAGGTAGTATGGAAGGGGTGAGTAGGAAGGACTGTATAGAGATGGCAGCATGGTGGGTGGGAGGAACCAACTGATTAGTGAAGTCAGTGACTCGTATGCAGTTGTCTTTCAACAAGGTGTTGCAGGTAATTGCATTTCCCCTTGCCAGCACCTATAGTGGCTTGGTTGCCCATGAAGCTACATGCTTGTTGCTTTCATGGTGCTAAAGCATACATGTGGTCCCTAATGTAATGGATAGCTTTGTCTTTTGGCTTTCCCGGTTAGGGGTTGCCACAGTGGATCACCTGTCCGCTCATGATTGGCAGAGTTTTATGGTGTCTAGTTGCCAGCCTGGCACCCAACCTTCCACTGAAGGCACACACACCTAGGGTCAGTTTAGTGTCCAGTCCACCTACCACATGTCTTTAGTATATGGGAGGAAACCAGAGCATCCAGAGGAAGCCCACACTACCACAGGGAGGACATGCAGACTCCACACAGAAGGCACCCCAGCTGAGGATCGAACCGGAAAACCTCTTGCTGTGCTGAACAAGGAAAAAATTAGGCAGCTGCCTGTCGGGGTGCCAGGATCTGCCACAACACATGCACTCAAGTCACTCCAACAAATATGACTGTCCTTGTCAATCTTTCAGTAAATGACTTACATGAAGAGACCTGGAAGAGCTCTTCTATCATGTGGCCCAGGCAGGTATGACCCTAGCCCTGAGTAGCATCCTGCCTTCGCCCAGAATGATGCCACAGTACAAGGACAAAATTATTTGACTTCAATTGTCTGAACTTCTGGTGCCCTTCTCTGGCAGAAGAATACTGGATCCCCTTTGAAGACCTATTCGACAAACCACAATGCTTTGCTAGAGATGGGTCTGCATCCGTTATCCCTGGGATTCGGGTTACTGGCTAAAGCTCTTGCCACCCCTATAGTGCTTCTTGGGCAAGGTTCAAAGGACAACCACCACCGTAACGGATACAAGCTTGCAAAATCTGAAAGTAATGCTACTAAATGCTTGGTCTAAACCTCAAAATGCACTCTCTTGAGGCACTCCCAAAAATGGAGGACATTGATATCTATCTGTGCAGTAACTGACCTGTCTCAAGGCTCCAAAGAGCACCCCTGCAATACCGGGCTACAACTCTTACCTCACTTTTTTGACCACCAAACCAAGACTCAAACACTAAAGGAGTGTCCATATTCACCAAGGATATTCACACCTCCAGGGTAGTTTCCCAACACAATGCATCTGAAATTCTCCAGGTGCAACTAACACTAGGTAAGACTGCAATCCAAATTGTAGCTTGCTACAGATCCCCCACCAAGCCCCAGGATTCTCACTACACCTTTCTATAAACATACTGGAAAATATTAAGATACAAACACCCTAATACTGGATGATTTCAACTACCCTGCCATTAACTGGGAAAACTATTCTGGTACCAGCACATTTTCCCAACTGTTCTTTGAATTCAGCACATTTTCCCAACTGTTCTTTGAATTTATAAATTCCAACACCCTGGATCAACTAATCCAGGGGCTCCAATATCCTAGACCTGGTCATTACCAACATGGGAGATGCTCCACACCATTGGTCAGGTCTGACCATAATCCATTCACCCTCTGCATCCACATCCCACCCCAGTAAAGAAACCTCAGTTTAAAAAAAAAAAACAAAAAAAAAAAAAAAACTTCATGCTAGTGAAGTCAGAAGTGACAAACTTCATGACACCCATGCAGACAGGAACTGAAAGTTCGATTGCTGAAACCTACACTGAGGCACTGTATGAACACATTCACTCGTGCATGAATCATGCTATCCCAAATAGAACCAGGATGCTCTCTCCCAAAAAGGAAGCCAATCTGGTGGTCCCCTGCCATAAACCTTACAACAAAAGGAAGAAACTGTTGCAGAGAAGAGGAAAATCCCAGGATGCAAAAAACTCCCTTACCAGCCTCTCTAAGTAGCTGAGATCCCTCAAAATCCTCCAAAGCTGGCAATGAAAATAACATCGTCAAAGGAAGGGCAATGCTCAGAGCTACAACAGAATGGCATTAAATATACTGATCCCAAGGATATTGCCACTATCCTGGCAGATTGTGCCAACTTCGCCCTCTTGCCCCCTAAAGGGCCCATCTCAATACCAAAAGATTGCTATGTTCCAGTAATCACAGCCACACAAACCACACTCTCAAGCGAAGAATACAGCATCCAGGGGAACACATCTTATAAACAAAAGATATTAGCAACCTTCAAATACTGGACCCCACCCAGTTTGAGTTTGTGAAGGGCTGATCTCGTTTCCTGAACCGGATTGTCTCCAGAGCTGTGGACGAGGGTAAGGCAGTCCACACAGCCTATCTGGACCTCTCAAAGGCCTTCCAACACCATCCCCACTCTGGAATCATAGATAAACTTACTAAGCTGGGCATAAGTCCCTAAGTCACTCGATGGGTTGCTTACTGACACAACCTAGACTGCAAAAGTAGCTGACTCCAAATCCAGCTCCAGACAAGTAGAGTACCTCTGGGTTCAGTCCTGGGACCACTCTTGTTTGGCATCTACTTCTCTGAAGTACAGGCCAACACTAAGTGACTCTGGAGGACTGCAAACTGGGAGCCATTATTGAATCCCCAAATGATGATATTCTACAAAAGGGCCTTGCAGATGCTTGGTGCCAGAGCCATGGGCTCAAGCTTAATGCCAAGAAATGTAGTAGTCCCCCCCCCCCCTCTGGGGGGGGCATGTATCCACAAATTACCACATAGGTGGCAGTACACTAAACACCCCAAGTGTGATGAAAGACTTGGGGATACAGGTGGGACAGTGGTCTCGCCTTTGATAACCACATCGCCACAACAGTCAGGAAATCTGTGGCGTGCTAAAGGCTTTTCATACAAAAAACGGTCACTGTCCCACTGTACTCATCCCTCATTGTACCAGGTATGGAATACAAAACCCTCTTTGGTATGTACCTAAAGACCTCTGCAACAGCTGGAAAGGCCACAGAATACCTCCCTAAAAATTACAGGCCTAAAGCAGATGCCCTATGCTGACAGTCTAAAAAAAAAGCTCCAGCTATACTGTGGCATATTGTCTACTCTGAGGTGATATCTGCCTAACATACAAGGCCATGTCCAACTCTGCTGTTATGCTCCACTTAAAGAAATACCAATCCCTCAGAGCCTTGCGCTCCAGGGATCTAAACCTTGTTCATCACAATGAACAAAACATGCTGGAGGTCTAGTCTCCTGACCCAGAGACTCCCCATACTCTGGAATTGACTGCCCATACATGTCGAGCAGAGAGTGCCTCCTTGGCCCTCTTCAAAAGGAACCTTGATTGGATGGGAGATGGGGAATTCACTAAATATTGTGGGAAGAAATATCCAGGGAATTATGCTGAGGCTTGTATCAGCCCTAGGGCAGAGAGCATAGTATCAACCTATGAACCCAACCGTGGTTCCAGTGCCTTTGTCAAGTAGAGCAACTGGAGTTATCCCTGAGTGAATTTTCTATTTCCATCCACTCAAAGACTTCTCGAGTGTCAGTGAGCTGCTCTGCTTGACATGTATGGGAAGTCTATTCCATAGCATGGGCAGTCTCTAGGTTATGAATCTGTCCCTCCAGTATGTTCCGTTTGTATTAGAGGTTGGTCTCTAGAGGGTGTGTTGCGGAGGGATTGGGATTTCTGGGTCAGAGATGGCTTTTAAGTCTAGCAGAGATCACCTCAAGTAGGCTATATGAAACAATAGTTGGGAGTTTTTGAGTCCTTCCATATAGGACAAGAAGGCCTAGGATCCTCCGAGGTACTTTTCCGGCCTCTTCAGTTGCAGGTGTCTAGTGAGGTACATGCCAAATGGGACATTGTGCTTGATTGGCCTAATGAGGGAAGAGTAGAGGGAGACTGACCTCTCCTCTTCCTGGATGCAAAACCCTTAGTAATGAAGATGGCCACTGTGGTCAGTCTTGTGTGGCACGTGGTGATCCAAGAGGTTGCTGACTTCTTCACTGAATGCAGAAGGTGTAAGCAATTTGGGGTACCACCTTCAATGTGGTAATTCATGGCAACTGGGTTTTCCCAAAGGGGATAACCAAATACTTTTTGTTTAGCTTAAGGCCACAGTTATGACACAATCATTCTTGGTGAGGCCATTCTGTAAGGGATCAACATCACTTGGAGTTGGGAATAGCTCCCAACTTGCAATCTTCTGTGAACTTTCAGCCAGAGTCCCTTTGCTTTGGCCTGGACTTCAGCAAGTAGATACCACAGGTGACTACCCAGGACCAAGCCCTGTGGGACTCCACTCGTGACTAGTCAGTAGGCCGACTTGGTGTCTGCTACTTTCACACGTCTGTAAACCACTTTGCAACCCACCTAGTGATAGGGATTTATGCCTAGCTTGGTGAGTTCTGATTCCTGAGTGGGGAATGGTATCAAAAGGCCTTGGCCAGATCAAGGTAGGCTGTATGAACCACTTTGCCTTCATCCACAGCTCTGGTGACTGACTCTGAAGTCAACCAAGTTGAGCAGGCATCTACCCTTCACAAAACCAAAATGTTTGGAAACTCCCTATATCCTTGTTTATTGGGTCCATGGTGATGGGTTCCATAGCTTTGCATGTCTAGTCAGGCTAATGGGGCAGTACTTCCCAGGGTCTCTAGTCCCTCCTTTTGTAGAGAGGGATGACTGTAGCAGTTGTGCCATTTAGTAGGGACAAAGCCTGAGGTGAGGCTGTGATGAACAGGCACACGGGTGAGGTGCCAGTTCAGTCTGTAGTTCATGTAGAACACAGCAAAGGGATATTGTCAGGTCCCATAAAAGCTGTATTCTTGGCCTTGGACAGTGCTGTTTAAACCTGTGCAGCAGTAATACTGAGTGCCTGACAATCTACTGGTATTGTGATTGGTCCTTTAGGGGAGGTTGGCACTGAATCTCTGCCAGTATACTGGCAATATCTGTTGGCTCTGTATAGGAGGTACCATTGTGCACTAGCTCAGAGCAAATCTGGGTATTGCTGTGGAGATTCTTTTCATAACTATAGAAGGCCTTATGGTTGTCTCTCCTGTCTGCTGCAGTTCTGTTCATAGTTAGCTTTAGAGGATTTGATGAGGGATCTCATCTCTTTGAGGCTGATAAGGGAGTTTTTCCAATCTTGGGACTTCACGTGTTATTCCACATCAGTTTCCTCCTCCTCTTGTAGAGTTTGACAGGGGACCACCAGATTGGCTTCCTCTTTTTCCATGCATTTGTGTGTTCGTACAGTGCATTGGTGTATGATTCAGCAGTCTTTGCAACTATTCTCAGTTTGCATGGGTGCTGTGTAATTGGCCACCTCTAGGAGCCCAGCGTTAGCTGCTGGTTTCCTTTTGCAGGGGAGGGATGTGAATTGAGTGGCTTAGTTTGTGGTCTGATCTAACCAGGGAGGTGCTGACTATTGGTGTAGAGCAGCAATCTCTCATGTATGAGTTGGGTTGGACCATCCTATTCTCCAGGGTGCTTGGGAACTTGGACTGTGGTTGGGGACCTGTAGCAGGCCATGACCTGAATTGCTGTCTTACCCAGTGTTGGCTGCACCTGAATCTCTGATGCATTATGTTGGGCTACCCGTCGGTGTGCGTATCTTTTATGAATATGGAAACTCCACCGCCTTTGGAGCTTTGGTCCAAATTGTAGGGCCGAAGGTGTGGAAAGAGTTTATAGCCTAGTAGTGTAGGGGTGCTTTCTACTGCCACGAACCAGGTCTCTGTTGCAGCACATGTATGTTCTCCATTTTTAAGGAGTGCTTCAAGTGAGTGCATTTTGAGAGTTGGACTTCTAGCGTTGAGCAACATGACCCTCAAGACTGCATTTGTTTGTGGCTGTTATGGTGGTAATTTAACACCACCTAAAAAAAATAAAAAATTGGCCAGTATCTGTCAGCCCCAGGGGTGACAGATGCAGGCCATCTCTGGCAAAGCATCTAGGTATGTCAATTATGTCATCCCAGGCAGACTGGTATCTGGTACTGCACAGCACCTGATGGTTATAGAAGTCCTTCAAGCTGCTACTGTGGTAGCTATGCAAATTATGCTTATGACCACTACACACTCTGGGTTCCATTGTAGCTATCCCCATGCTGTGGCATATGACCTCAAGGCATTGGTGAGGCATTCTTGCCCATCTGCCAATGTATTCTTTGGTAGATGCCTGAAGGGATGGCTACTTGAACACATTCTTGTTGTCCGGGGGGTGTTGTGCTGTCCTAAGTTAATGCTGTGATTTGCACATGTCTACAAGCTTTTGTGTTTAGACATTCAGATAGCATTTTACCTCTCCAAATAGAGGTAAAGTGCTGCCAGGTACTCTGGCAAGGAGGAACCTGGCTGTAAAATCTGACTCAAACAAGGAGAGTTTGAGCTGCCTGGCCCTATGGGACCGAGGGACCAAGGGATTGAGCCCTTATTGCAGCCCTAGAAAAGTTGCAGAGCCAGGCAGAGGGGTGGATGAAACACTCGTATGTTCCTCGATTCTAGGCAGTCATAGCTGTGGGGTAGAAGGGAGACTAGCCTTGTAGCACTCTAATCTTCATGGGTGTTCATTTGATTTACTTTTTCATGGTAGCCAAAAATAACCATGGCCCCAGGCACAAATGATGGCCAAAATAACTGTGGCCCCAGTCAGGCAATCTAAGTTGGTGTTCAGAGCTCTCAAACCAGAAGCATTGGGGTATGCTTCTAAATCCTGAAATCCAGTCTGATGCTGTGAGCAGTTTTTGCAGCCTTCATTTAAACCAGGCCTGGCCCCAGTACCCAAAGTCCAGTAAGTACTTGGTCTTAGGGTTGGTACAAAAAGCCTGTTTCTCTTGACTAGAGGGCTGCCCTTTAAGATTGTTTATTGCACTTTCCAAAAGGTTGGTCTCACAAATGCCATTAACTTGTGCAGAACTTTTTTTTAATTTTCCCCTCACAGCATATTGTACCCTTGATGTTAATTGTCCACATCCTGAAGAACCCTTTATCTCACCACTGCAGTGGCTTGGGGGGGGGGGGACTAGTCTTGCTCAACACGTTTTCTTTACTCAGCAAACTATTTAACACCTAAACTGACAAAGTTTAGTGCCCCTGGTGCTTTGCTGGGTCTTTATCTCTGAGTGTTAATCCTGCAATACAGTTAGCATTTGCTGTCTTATCCCTGAGGTAGTATGGCTTCATTGCACCCCCCCACCACTTCCCTGTAGTGCCCCCCCCCATTGTGGTGCAGTCTCACTAGGTGACTGTACACTGTAGGTGGCTTTAAAGATTCTGAAGATGTCTATCCCTTATACCAGCTGACATAGCTGCCAAGATGCATCCTGTGAGCACTCCTGTGAAGTACTAGTTTAGAAGTTCCAGAGTAGACTACAGCACAGAATATTGCTCCTGTGGCTTTGCCCTTGGCACCTCACACAAATGCAGCCTGCAGTTCTGGAAATTTTTTGATTTGAGCAAGGAAGCATGTGTTGCATAACTTGATTGGCTTCTAAATGAGTTGCACCATGTGTGACTGGGACACGTGACTTTGAGTCTTAAAACCTGCATGACTCAAACGACATTACAGGACTGGTGCAAGTTTTTAGTTAACTTGCATTAGACTGCAGTACTCTTGCCTACATGTGATCCAGAGCAGGTCAACTTGGCCAGCCAATTTCCTAAACTAAGCTGTTTGAGCAGTGCAGGGTCATGATTGTGTACCTTCATGGCCAAATTAAGGATTGGAGAGTCTGCCTTCTATTAATAGTAAGGCCACTTACACATGTATGTATTCAGACACTTTGCCTTTGAAGGATTTTCTACAGCATTAATGCCTCCCTAACATGGTGAAATTTGCCTCTGAAGTGTCCACAGATTTAAAGGTAGCAGGAAATTGCTAAACTTGTCAGGGTTCATGTAGGATAGTGCTGTATGGATATTGCAGGCAGAGCTAGCTACAGAAGCGGATGCCTTTGGGTAGGGCACTTTATAGTGTCTTTGCTCTTACTGCAGCTGATGGGGAAGTTGTTGTCCCACCCCAAACTTGTTTGAATCTCTCAGTACATGTCGATTGTATGGGTCCAAGTCCAGCTGTATGGGTCCAAGTCCAGCTGTATGGGTCCAAGTCCAGCTGTATGGGTCCAAGTCCAGCTGTATGGGTCCAAGTCCAGCTGTATGGGTCCAAGTCCAGCTGTATGGGTCCAAGTCCAGCTGTATGGGTCCAAGTCCAGCTGTATGGGTCCAAGTCCAGCTGTATGGGTCCAAGTCCAGCTGTATGCTTTAAGAACAGTTGGCCAACTAGATCCTGTTTTCATATATATCAAGCCCATCCCATACTTGCTAGAGTCTCCTAGCTTTGGTGTTCACTCTTCTTATTCTACGTTCTAATTGAAATGTTGTATTGCCTGCCTTGATGGTAACACTTTGCAATTAAGTGCAACAGCTCCCCGACCAGAAAGGGCTTATCTTTTTATGTAGACTTCACATTCCACATGCCAAAGCTATACACAAATCTTCCTGCCTCCTCACTAAAGGCAGGATATGATGCCAGTCATATCATTTTCACTTTATTGTGAAATGCAGGGGACTCATGTCACCATGCAGACATCTGTTTAATGGTTCAAATGTTTGAGCCAGGTTTAATGGTTCAAATGTTTGAGCCAAGTTGATGGTTAAATAGTTGGCATCTGAGGAAGCCACTACTGACGTTCTTCCTCAGTGGCAGACCTGGCCATGTGCTCATGAGGCTGCATATCTACAGATTCCATCTTGGCAGGGAGGTCAGTGAGTAGGACAAAAAATGAAGCTCACTAGAATCAATGAAATTTACAAAACTGTATTTGAGGGAGTGTGGTGTGCATTTCTGTATAGTACAAAATGGATTTCTACTTCAATTATAGATCTGTTGCATGCTGAACTTCATACGTTCTAAGCATGTAAACAGAACAAGTTATGCCTGTTGCCATTAGTTTGTGGCTTTTTCAGGTAGGGGTCCTGTCACTTGTATTTGAGGACATGGATGCGAATCTGAGAACTATATTTGGTATAGTTAGTACCACGAGTAGAAACCGTTTTTGTGAAGAGCCAACATTTTACTACAGTCAGTGACTATGCCTTTCAGTGATAAGTTTAGCCTGAGTTACTTTGTTCCTTTATTTCCCCATGACTAGGGTCAAATTACCTTTATTTTTATAATTTTCCTTAGTTTTAAAGAATCAAATGAAGTCTACAGTGTCATGCGACTTCAGTGAACACAAGCTGATGGGATATAAATCGCAGCGTTTGCCTTTTTTTTTTTTTTTTAGGCATATGTACTAAGTTTGGGAGTTCAAACTTGTAAACAGTTTTGCTTTTTTAATATATGAATTGTTTAGGCTGAGATTAACAGTGGCTTGCTAAAGTTAAGAACTCTTCGTATACAGACTTTTTGTGGGAAAGTGGCACTACAAGTATGCCTTTGGGGGAAAAAGTTAAATAAGTTGTGTCCCCTCTGAGGGTGACAAATGAAACCTCGTAGAAATTGCCTGAAACTGATGTAAGATATTGGTTATGTTCATGTGATCAGTTATCCACATTTTAAATTGTGAAAGTGGAATGTTTTTTGAAACTGGAAGAAGCGTGTTCAGTGTGTAGCTGTAAATTTGGACTGGGGTGCAACAAATGACATCCATGTTGCTTGCACAATGGCTTTGCAAGTTTCTCCCTTTGCAATAAAGGTGGTTGTTTAATGCTGCAGGATAACCATTTGAGCTTCTGATGCTAATAATCAGTAAACCATTATGTAACCATGAATGAAAACAAGGCTGTCTGCATTTGACTATGCCAACTTAGTTTTTCCAGCTCCAAGGGTCACCAGTTAACATTTACTTAATGTTGGGTAACATACAAGTGGTTCACTCTTGGAAGCCCCCCCCCCCCTCAATGGGAGAGTGGCCCAAACTATGGGTTTAGGGCAGTAAAATGGAAGTGCTTTAGTAACCTAGATCACTTTGAGGAATGTAATTTGTTGGTATGCTCCATAAAGTTGGAAATATGTCTTGGATTGCTGTCCTGAAGAGCACTGGGGAAAAACTGTGTACTTAATAAATCAGTGAGTAAGTTGTGAATCATGACTAAAGTCTAAATGACTCCAAGCTTGTAATGGACTTTATTCAGTGTGGCTTTGTAGGACAGAAGCAGGGACTTTATAGATGAGATTAATATTCTGATATGGTCTGCATGGAGTTGTGATGCAAGCTTGTTTATGTAGGCAAGAAAATTAAGCCAGAAAGGTGTTGAGTGGAGCTCCGTTACATGGAGCAATCTTTAAAGGTTTTTAGTAAAAGGGGGTAGTAAGGGATACCATCTACTGACTGAGGGTTTTTAAAAGCTGGTGGGAAGCATCAAATGTGAGGTAATGCAGTTGAAGTGTTTTAACATTATGGAAATCCTGTTGGACTAGGTTGCATTTAGATGAATGAAATCAAATCTGTCTGTACAAAATCAGTTTTGGTAAGCTTCATAAATTCGTACTAGGCTAACTGCCTTTGCGAGACATTTTAAGCCTAGCCAGTTATCCCTTGTGAGACTCAAAGCCCTGCACCTTGTGTTTGTAAGGCAAACACCTCGACTATTGAGCCACCCTCCCAACCCCTAGAGAAGGAATATTGTGTAGTTTGAAATGCCGAACAGCTTTAGATTCTAGTATGAGCTGCTAAGTTGGAATTCTTGTTTTGATGGTCCTAGTTGGCACTTATAAATGCTGTGTACAGACACCACACTGGAGAGTGAATCGTTCTTGTAAGCTGCTAGCACATTGGTTTGGATATGGTCTTCTAACTGAACAAGATCAAAGGGTCCAGAACAAACTTCTGGCAAAGTATCTTCATCATTGTATCAATCAACATTTTGCCATGTCCTAAACCAACATGGCTGAAAGATGCATTTGCGGAGTTGCATCTACGTGTCGGTCCAACCCAAAGCTTAAATTCTGGAACATACAGGTTTATATGCAGTGTATACAGATTTTGCTGAAGGGTTAAAAAAAAAAAAACGCACTTGATGCAGCAGTACTAAAAGTACAAAAAAATCCAAAGCCTTCTGTGGGGGAGGTGAGATCCTGAAGCTATCCCTTTCTTGGTAGGCTGCAGACTGAGTGGGAGGGTGTAGTTTTGTCCGAAGGAGCACTCCTTCATGGAGATCTTCCAAAGATGCAAACTTTTGCCCTAAAAGTCAACCTGCTTTCTTTGACCGTACTATGACAAGGTCCATAATGCCCCAGACTAATCTAGGTACTGCATAGCTTAAGCTAAGAAACAAAAGGGCTGGAATCAAAGGGCACAAGTAATGCAACTAGTATAGATGTAATTTAAAATGCACATGTACATATAATTTGTGTATGAAACAAATTACTTTACATTCAATTTGTATTGAAAGCATAATACAAAACAAAAGCCTGTAATACTAGGGAGAGGGAATCTATTGGAAGGGTATAGGTACTATGAAACTTTAGAATTAAGTGACTCCTGCATGAGCTAGTTGGTGAAATTATTGGACTTTATAGATTTTTAAGCAGGTTTGTCTCCACAATTTGGAAGATAGTGGAGTAGTGAAGAGGGCAGGGGTTGTATAGAATTGTTGGAAGTTTGGTACATACTTGTA
The DNA here is from genome assembly GCF_019279795.1 of Protopterus annectens. NCBI lineage: Eukaryota > Metazoa > Chordata > Ceratodontiformes > Protopteridae > Protopterus > Protopterus annectens. The sequence continues at coordinate 844,600,403 of NC_056741.1, forward strand.
GTTCTAACCAGCCGAACACCTAATAAAGAGTATCATCTTTGGCAGGTTGGAGCAAATTGTTCTGATCTACTTTAGATGCCAAATTCGCCTTTTTTCTAGAGGGTCTTAAACTTGACTGGCTTGGTCTGAAGATGTAAGCAGTATACCCAGCACTTGCAAGTGATCACAGCTTGGTACCACTAAATAAATGGAAGGAACTTCTCAAGCCTTCTGTGGACAAGTCAAAACTACAGGCTTCTTTGGAGTCTTAAATGTAACCTTTGTCAAGCTGGTGGAGAAGCACTTTTTTCATGGCATCCTGGTTGCACTACTTCAAAAATATGCAAAAAATGGTAAATTACTGAGGCTACACTGCAACTGTGATCCAGCTATCTAGTGAGCAGAGCATGTAGAAATCTTAAGACACAAGATGGCTTGCTTTGCCCGGGTAACTTGCAGGTAGCTGTTTAATGCTGAGATCTCACAGCAGAGCAAACTACCATGGCAGAGGCTGAGGGAGCTTAAAGTACATGTGCACTGTTCAGTGTGTTATGGACTGTTTGGTTTCTTAGCATCTAGAGCCCACTTTTACAATCCCACTTGCCCATGTGCCCTTGGTTTCAGTCTTGCTGGATGAAGTATTGTAATGGTTTTGGATGTTTACTTAACTTGGACTGCAGTGCTTTCAAGAATTTCAGTAGCTTCTACACATAGGAAAACCTAGGTGGCTGCCTAGGGTGCAGCTGTAGCAAGGGTACATTTGTCAGTGTATTTGTAAGTAGACCAGGATGGGGGCACCAGGTGGTGTGGTGGGGGGTGCCATGGAGCCCTTTTGCCTAGGCCACTTCTACTTCTACTAATCCATGACTTGCTGTGAGTTCTTGCTAGTGGTTTTGCGCACAAACATTAGGCTTTCACAGTTCTGTATTTGTTGGTGAGGTGTTATGTGCATCCATGTCCATCCCAGTGAGAATTTGTTGCATATCCCTGCCTTCATGGTTGCTTGACTTTGACATTTTCATTTGCTCTCTCCAAAGGTCCAGAGTTGCACTCCTTCTGCATTATGGTTGTACATTGCCTGCGTAGGTTAGGGGCCATTCCAATGGTTTGGTGCACATGCACTGTAACATGTGCTTAAGTTGACTGAATTATGGCAAGTGGGATATAATGTTGTACTAGGAATATCAGGAGGACTGGTCCAAGTTATGGACTTGTGCGGTTAGGCTTTGGACCTGGCAGCTGTCTGCATTGTGTATATGACTAGTCTGATGGCAGAGGCAAGATGTCAGTCTGACCCTGGTAACAGTTTAGCAGTGGACTTTTCAGGTGGTGGCTAGTGCAAAGTTGTGGCTGGAAGGTGTTGCTGCCTGTATGACCTAGTGTAATGGGTAGAACATGTCTGACCCCACAAAATTGGTTCCGCCTGACTCCTTTAAGTCTACTCATAGGACTTAATAGCCCTACACAGCAGGAGAACTGCCAGATCAGTGCTTGGTTGTAATGAAACTCTACATTGCGTGCAGTGTAATCAGTTTCATGAGCACTCTGCAAATAACATCTTGAATTTAACTATGCTGAAAGCTTGATGGCAAAATGGTTATGCTAATACCTGGATATGATTTCCATGGAAATTTAAGTTGTGAAGTGGCATGGGGTTTTGTGTTATCAGCCTGGGGAGTAACTGAGCTAGCCCCCCCCCCCTAAGTTGGGAAGATTTGTGCCTCTGTTTGCAGTCCAGTCTAAAGGACTGCACACCTCAGGAGTGCAGCTCTCTTGCTGTGCTGCAGTGTTTTCCTGGAAAATCTACCTGGTGTGAGAATCCAGAAACTTAAGGAGAGTAGTCTACTTGCTGAACTAAGACTGCACCTTGAAGGGACATCATTCAGGAGGCATCCAAGAGTTGCTTCTTACCCTGCTAGTACCCAAACAGTGAGGGTATTGGGGCTACCAGAATGGAGTAAGGCCTCACCATGGAGGGCTTCTGTACAGCCCTTCACCTGTCTCTCTGGCTTCGTTAGCTGAGTGCTCTCCCAACTATCTCTTCCTGCTGTGCAAGAATGTACAGCATGTAGTGGGGATTAGGTTTACTATCATAATTTCAAATCCAACTCTTGTCAACTGCACTATGTTTGAACATGGAAAGTCTAACATGGCAATGTTTAACTTCAAAAGCAAGCCAAGGAATGGATTTTAACATGGGTCGAGATGGGTGTTAACTGTTATTGCTGAACTACAAATCTCCTGTATCTCTACCTATGTTAAATTTCCTATACTTTTGAAGTTCGACATTGCTGTGTTCAATTTTCCATGTTCAGACTTAGTGCGGCCAACTGAGTTGGATTCGAAATTATGATAGTAAACCGGGGATTAATGGATGCTGCAGTGCTGATCTTGTGAAACGTCAACCAGAACGGTTTGTTTTGGAGGGATGGCATCATCTAGCAGATGCCACTGGAGTAGACTCCCCAGTCACAAAATTCAACCCTGTTCATATTTAAGCGCATCTTGAATCTATGGATGAGAACAAAAAAATGTACCCCTGTGCAATAGACTGGCTCCTAAAATGTTCTCGTACATGGGTTCCCTCAAATCTAGGGTATGATCGTTAGTGTTACTATAATTAACCATGGTGTTGCTCTTCTCACACAAGGCAGCGAGGCTTGGGTGTGTAGCTTATTGCATACAAATGCATCGGGATGGATGGTTTAGTTTAAATGTTCCTGACCTGCATGCATGCTCACTCAGAATGGCACTCTTGCTTGCATATGCCCACTGACTGGAATGCTTCTTAGTATTTCCTTTATCACACTGATCTAAATCTTCCTTTTTTTTTTAACTTTGCTTTCTCATATAAATGATTCAATAGACATGCAATTATACAGCAAAGCTTTTATTTGGAGTTTAGGTTTGGAGATCAACCTGATCTCCTAATGTAATTAAGAATGGGTAAATGAGGACAGTCGCTGGGGAATGTTCTTCTTATCCTTTCTTAGGAGCAGGGATTGCTGAAAGAACTTTTTGTAATCCCTGCTCCTGAGAAAATACCTGAAAGTGTCCTCTGGAACAGAAACCTTTGGTAAGTCACTGAGAATTGGTCTCTTGTCACAGGCAAGATGCTGTGACACTGGTGCAAAACATTTCCGATTTTTTTCCTAAATTTTCTTTGCGTACGATCTGGGCTCTTGACTGACTTTTTTCATCTAATGTGATCAAAACCTTTTGTCTGCATCCTCAATCTCCCCTCCTTTCAATGAACTGAGCAGTTTGCTGGCCTTATCTAAGGCGTCCAACAGTTTACCTTTTTACTGGCTTGTTGGCACATGGAACCAATAAATTGCTGCTGATGGTAATGTAAGTGCATGGGTAGGGATAACCATTTTGGTTCACCTACTCAAAGGAATGTTTGAGGTTTAGTAAGGTTGGAGAAATCCAAATGTGACTATACAAATGTTCCAACAGTTTTGCACGTTCAACCTAATTGTTCATATTGCGAGTAGTCCTGAATACCCTCAAAAGTCCAATGCTTCAGCAAATTGTCAGAGCTGCTGACTTGTAAACTGTGCACCATTGTTGGAAATGACTGCAGATTACCATAGACAAATCTCCAACGTGGTAAGGACTGTATTGGAAGTGGGTCAATCTTGAACCAATTTTGAGTAAGTGTACTAAAGTAAAGTTTACCATTCCACTCTAGGATATCTGGCTACGTATGGCTACAGTCGACCAAGGTAGTTCAGGAATATGGCTTAACTGAAGTAGCTAATGCGCATTTGTAACTTTCATTTTAAGTTTGTAATTTTCTATCTTGAGATGGGCCAAAATACAGTCCCCTTTACCTTTTGGCAGTCATTTCGTGGGTGGCCATGATGCAAGATGTATTCTTGCAAGGATTTTGGAACATCACACCTTTTTATTTATTGTTTTTGTACCGTTCATGCTATTTTCTGACCATCCTAGTCTCTCTATATGGAAAATATTGCTGCACGTCTGTTAAACCAGATTTTGGAAGGCCCTCTGACTGGAGATTTAACGAATTGGATCTGAAGCTCTGTGGGTTCCAAGTGGAATTTCTCACTTTCATTACCTTATAAAGTTGCTCATTGTTTATGCTGTACGCATAGTGTTTTAATTTTTATTTTTTACAGAAAAGTTTTGTCTGGAGCTGGTCTGTCAAAACTGCTGTTTGGAAGGATCTGGTCTTAAACATGAAATGGTAAACACATGACCATAAGTAACTTCTCGTAGCCTGAATTTGCACTTCTGAGGATTCTGCTTAAGATTCACTTCACGTGCTTTTTTCCACAACTTGGTTTCTATCATGTTCAGCTTCCCTATTGTCTTACTAGAATAGCTACTATAGCACATGGATAGCCAGAAAATGTGTTCTATTGCACACTTGGAATACATTTTCATTTTACCAGTGAAGTCTAAGTGGCATACTAAATATGAATTTCAGTCTAGCAGAATTTGGTAAAATGAACTCGTTGCATCCAAGACCACTTGGCATGGGGCAGCCACCTCGACTGTGTGCATAGGATGAGGCCTTTTAATGCTTTAACCTCCTTGGATCAGTCCATATTCCAGAATCTGTTCTGCATAGCTACTGGAACTTTCTGTGCTGGTCTGACCACTGGGTTTAACTTCATGAAGTAAACTGGTAGCCTAATTTGTCTGAATGTCAGTCTCTTGGCTACATAAAACTGCAGAGTAACAGGAAAGCACTACTGAACCTTTGGTTTTAATCTCTTCACTGCAACAGGCTTTAGCCACTTTGTCAAATAGTTCTACAGCTCTTACCTAGTTAATATTTCTGCTGACATTTTACTTTGAGCCACTAGCTACTCTGAGCTCTACAGTACTTCCATTAAGCCAAACTGTACAAGATCCCCCCCCCCACACACACACACACACACACACACACGTCTACTGCATTAACGGTTTCACTGCAGACACCAACATAAGTAGGGTTGCAGCTTTCTAAATGATCAGCTTGCCTTTTTGTGTCTTATTTGATTTTTAAAGTCTTTTGAAATTCCACTTTGCTTTTGGACAGTGCCATTCTTGCTCAAAGCACCCTTCTCATTTTGGGCTTGTGATTTCCACAATTGTGACAGTTTAAATGAGGTTTGCCATGCAGTGTCACCCCTGTGTTTTACTGCATGTACATCAGGCCTATATCCTTTAACCTTGTACTGCATACTAGCTACATTATCTGTGGAAGGTACTAGAAGGCTTTTCTCCTTTGTAAGCATACTCTTTTGTGCCTTTCTGTAGGCTCATCTGACCAGTCTCTGCCTTAATGCCAAATCACTCCAAAGCAAAATCTAAGACCTGCTTGTGTGTGGTATAGACTTGTCTCAAGTCACCAAATCTGCATATTTTAGCCTAATCTTGTGTGTGTATCTATATAAACAATGCCTTTCCATTGAAATATTAACTTGAGTTGTAAATTTCTCAATCTACATGGAGTACTTTATTTCCCTGTGTTTTAGCTGGTGCCACAACATGGCAGTTCTCCCCCTCCCCAGCAAACACAGCAGGTACATATACAAACGCTTTCAATGGCTTTTGAACCATCCAAGTTAAGTGGAATAAAGAGCTTTGTATGTGTGTTTGTGCAGGCAGCTTTTTCTGACCAACTCCTCAAAATACTGCAGTCTTTTTCTGCACTGGAATACTGCACATAACTTGTCAACAGTTTTGCACACTTTTTGGATAGTTCAAATAGCATTTAAGTTGATGCAAAAAAAGTAGTTTGTCTCTTGGCTTTTCTCGGTTAGGGGTCGCCACAGCGGAACTCCGGTCCACTTAATGATTGGCTGAGTTTTACATGCTGGCTTGCTGGGCCTAACGCACTTCAACAAAGGAACACCCATTCGCATATCGCCACACAGATGCTCTAACTGAGAATCGAATGAGCAACTTCTAACCGAGACTACCATGCTACCGCAGCACCACCACTGCAGTATTGATGCAAAAAAGTAGTACCTAGTGAAAATATGGTTGTTTTTCTGTTATATGCAATTCGGATATTGCAAATATTTTATCAATGTTTAATTAGAAATTATATTCATAAAGAGGCATTTAAGCAAGTTTTAGTACCTGGAAACTTGCCTATTTTGCAAGTCATTTGAGTAGTTGGTATGGTCCACTACTGTAATCCACTTCTAATCAGTTGCCTTGTGGCTGTGACTCTAAATCCTGTTCTGGCACCAAGTTTGTCTCATTAGGACTAGGCTCTGGTGATTTTTGTGTATTGCATACAAACACATTAGGGGGGAGGGCAGGAACACTGAACTTTCTGGCTGCTCACTCAAAATGTCACTCTTGCTTGCACATGCCCACTGATTGGAATGCTTAAAGTATATCACTCTGGATCAGTCTCATACCAAATTGGGTAGATTAGAGCACAAAAGGAAATTGGCCAGTCTTATAAGGGCAGCTAGCCTAGTACTTGTGCTTTTGAGTGGACACAGCTGACCTAGCCACACAAGTGCTAGCCTTTACTTGCCATCTGTCAAAACACCCAAGTTGCTTCTGTTTTAAAAGATGGAATATAACCCAAGTTACTTGTGTATGCTATCAGTTTGAAATGAAGCGGATTAAGTTGCATCCTGCTTAACTTGTGGTCACTTACTTGGCCCTGTTTTGCTGTTGGCTACCCTTTAGTAGGATAATGCTAACAAGCTGCCTTGACTGCATATGCCACTGATCCTACCAACTTGCTGATCTACTAATGCTCAAGCCCTTTGAAGGGCAAACCAGCTGGCCAACTGGACAGTGCCAAACTGACAGAGGTTTAATACCTGTTGCCTAACTACACATACTTGGTTCATACTACAATAATGCTACAATCATAAGTAACTATTCTGCCCATAGAAGGTCTGCAGTACTGTGGTGGTTTAATTTCTGGTAAAATTGCTTGCTCATGTATAAAACTAGTCTGTCTTGGATAATTTGGAGACTACAAAGCTGCATGTTGAAGGCAACTTGCTTTGCTGTTGGCTGGCATTGACACCACTGTGGTTGTTAACCAGTTGGTTGCATGTGGGTTTTGGTACCTACTCCTTCAGTTAGTGTTTGGTTAAAGTGCCATCCCACCAGAGATTATGGTAGAGCTTCAACTTCCCCTATAGCTTGTTTTAACCTACTTAGCTTGTATTCCAAGGTGCATTGCCATTTGCATTAATGGGTTACTTTAGGTAATCCTGTCAAGGGAGATTATCTACAGCTTTGGCAGCATTGTTTCCTTGGGAGTGCAGGTATGCTATTATCCATACTCTTTGCAATAGTAGCAGTGAGTCCTCAAGTTTGCTACACTTTTTTTTTTTTTTTTTTTTTTTTTTTATCCCTGGGAACATCTGTTACTGCAGAGCAGGTATGTTCGCTTTTTTGGGGGACAAACTTCCTCCAGTTTTGACTGAGAGGCTTCCCACCACTCATGTTTAAAATCTCTGCTTCAGACTGACTAGTCAAAACACTTCACCACGTGTAAATGTCCATCCTGCTGCTTCCCTACATGGAATTGCTTTGAGTGCCCAGCTGCATCTCTTGCCACCTTAGTTTTGGCATGCATTAATTTCTCTGGACTTCCTGCTACTGCAGTCTTCACTCTGTAACTCCTTGCTCCCAAAAAATATTGGCACCGAAGACAATGGTTGCCCTTGGGCCAATTCTATTGAAGACACCTGGTGTAATCCGGTTACTACTTTCCAACAGTAAAATTTGTAGGAGTATACTACTTGTGGGGATATGCCCCCCACCCCACCCCATCTACGGGGAAGGACGAAATGGTTGTTCCAATTGGCTGACTTTAATGCACAGCATAATCTAAGGATATGGGTTTGGCAATCCTAAGCTGATTGTGCTGTGCTTGAGAAACCGTAGGTTACCATATGGTGGGTGGGGTTAGACTTTCAAGAAAACCCCATTGGCTGCATGTATGATGGCTCCCTGTCTTCCCCTCACCTAAAGGGTCAGAGGACCATTTGGTTTGATGGCCAAAAAGGATGGAATTTTAATTTTTAGTGGATTTTGGCAGACTCTTATACACTAGTACATTCAAGGCTTATTGCCTGTAATTGCAACTTGAAGCTGGACCTGAAGCAGTTGTGTATGTATTTAGATGAGCAAGGAGGTAGTTGCTGCTCCTGCTTTGTCAAAAGGGTGGTGGTGGTGGGGGGTGCAGTCTGTCAGACAGCCAAGCAGGGGTTTAATTTTTTTTCTTATCTCTTGTAATCTTAGTAAATTGGTCTTGCACAATAGTAAGCTCCACCAAGTTTAACAGCTCCTTAGTATTAAATCTGACTTGGATAGCTTTTTCCATGCTTTGGGAACATTGTTATCTTTGTTTCATATTTGTGTACTTCCTGCCATCTGCTGTGAAGTGTTGCTGATGCACTTGTACATTTTGGTTAGGCCTGTCTGTTTCTGAGCTTTGCAGAAGCATTTTTCAGTGGGAAGGTTTGTGGTAGAAAGCTTTGACTTTCCAGCCAGGGTTTAGGTAAAGTTCTTGTTTTGCAATACTTCTGGAAGTGACCCAACTGAAGTAATATCTCTGACTTGGATACCTTGCAACAGGTATGACTCTTGGTCTCCCAGACCTGAAGCACCCTGGTGTAGGTGTGCAACCACTTCAGTAGTTGGACTGATTTTGCTTACTGCCTTTATTCCCAATGGTAATTGTGGCGTTGCCAAAAAGGTGGTGGTTTAACGGCAGTGGGTGCCCAGAGATGCTTCTGTGTAGCAACTAACTGCCCCAAAGACATGGCGCTTGCACCCTGTATTTTAGCGAGGAGCATGCAAAATGAGGCATTGTACTGTTCTGCAGGATATGGTGTAACAATTGTCTCCTTGGACCTAGGTGCCGTACCTTTGTCTAGAATTTGCACAACATTAAATCACTACTTGATGGTCAGAAGCTAGAATACTGTCCCCCAAATACCAGACTACCAGGTCTCTGGGGAGGGTGGCCTGAGGGGGGGGATGTACTAAATCGTTACCAGAGGTGAAGGACTCTCCCAAAAGGATACTGTTATGCATTTGATTTCTTAAATCTGCCAGGCTGAGTTAGCATGACATGCTCTTCATGAAACCTAATTGGGCTGGGTTCAGTGTTGGGTTTCCTATGCCATTAGTCATTCTCTGCTTTGCATACGAGACTAGTAGGACTTGTGGAACTGTAGATATTTTTGTGTAGAGGATGATTGCACTGTTTTGAGTCATGAAGCCTGTTTTGAGGCTACAGTTGAATAGCAATTCAGAGGGTCTGATCACCTCTCATGCCATTTGGAAGGTGTCTAAGATATTGTTTAGGCCCATTGATTAGGTCCTGTGGGATGACTTAGTTATGGTAAGAGGAGGTGCGTTTCCTGAGGGGGAAGGGTAAAACTAGAGCAGTGTTTCAGTAGGCTTGCTAGAATGTCTGGCTCGGTAATTGTGAGCTTGGCAGACAATTGTATAGAGCCTCTTGCAAGTTGCAGATGTGGCTAAATATCTTGTGGCCCTTTTGGACTGCAAGGGCAAACTTGACTCAACTTTCCTTTAGTATTTTTTGTCCTCTTGTTCCAGTTGCTTTTCTCTTGCTGGATGCTATGTCTCCTAATTTTTTGCCCCAACTTTGGTACAGCTGCCTCTGCAGCTAGGGTTAGCTGGAGTTCAGGCTTCCTCTCTCCTTTAAAAGGAGTCTGTGTGTCTGGTTTTTTGTTCTGAAACTTCTGGAAGTACTCCTTACATCTGCCTTGGCAACCCCTTGAAGAGTTGGAATTGCAGCCAGCCATTCATTCAACTCTGTTTCCTGTTAAATTGCCACAGCTGAGTAGTACCTTCTAACTGCTTTCTCCATTTTGCAGGTTGGTTTCTGATCACTGCTTGCAGCCAGCTGTGGCGGACACTTTCTATGACTTTTTTGCAGTCACTGGTTTCCTCATTGGGAGGAAGTTTACCAGAGTTGCATGTTGGCCACTCTTGTATGGTTGTGACTTGCTGAACCATATGTTGGTCATCAAGCCATTTGCCAAACAAATCTAAAATAGTCTCAAGGCCACTTGTGAATCCAGGCAGTCATATCCTGCTCTGTCCAGATGTGTGCGTCCAGGTAATCATTATAAGCACCATGTTTACTTGCTTTGCGTAGTAGGTCCTGCAGCTGTTCTGAATGTGCCCCCCCCCCCCCGATGTCTGCCTTTGCCCCACAGCAGCGTTGAGATTATGGATATTGCCCTATTCTTGGCAGTAATCTAGATCCCAAGCAGAGCGAGTTGTTGCACTGACCTTCCATCTTCTGGACAAATGTCTTAAACCATTGTGCTAACTGGTTTCTTTTCCAAAATGATAATACTAAATGTTGCTGCTTATGAACATTTCCCTGCCAACTTTGAACTTTCCTTGGTATCTCTGTACTCTGCACGGTGAAGTCTCAAAAGTACCTCTTCTGAGGTGGTGTGTGCAGTACAACAGCACACCATTGACTATATCCTGTGTAGATGGAAATGAAGCCTGGCATCTAGAGACATTTTTCTGCTCAAATTGATTTCCAGCAATACTTGTATAGAACTTGTATATCTAATTTTATAATCCATTTACAGTATATAAAATTGGCCTACAGTAAGAACTTATTTTACACAATGTTAGAAAAAGCCTTTTATTTTCAGCAGTGCGCAGATAGATGCATTTGAATTAATAATCTCAATGAGAGTACTTTCACCCAAGGGTTTAGATCAGTTCTTATGATATATATTTTTGACTCTTTAGTTTTTATTTCCAGCAGCACAATCTTTCAGTGATTCATTTCCTGGCAACTGCTAGCATGGTCCAAAGAAGATAAAGATCTCTCATTACAATATTTTCATTTACATTCAACAGAATTAATGACTTGGATGAAACTAAATCTGTGTAAATGGCTTGAAGAAACTTACTGATCTCTTCCCAAAAGTTCTTAATAGGAATAAAAGATGTGACCAATCAGCTTTACAGAACATCTCCAACATATTACTACTTTGGAAAGAGTATTTGGCAATTTTATTAGGAGTGTTAAAAGCTCTGTGCAGAAATTTCCAAGTGAAAATTTTCCAAGTTTCTAAATTAGAAGTTAATTGGAATACAAGAGATTAGCTTCATTTTCAACAAATGTAATGTTTTTTGGTGATAAAATTCTAATTTTGATTAGTGTTGGCCTAGTTATTTCTGTATAATTTTGATATTAAACTTGTCCAAACAAATCCATTGTATAAAACTTCATGCATAAAATGAGTTTGGGAATATATTTTAAGGAGTAATTGTCACTTGTTCTGTATATATCTTTGGCTAGTTCTTAGTAGCTTGCAATCTTATGCCCATTTGAACTTGATAAATCCTATACATTTTCTAACTGGTGTATATCCAAAACCACAGTGGAACCAGTATCTAACACTTTTAGATTCTCAAGTGTTGTGTATTTGACTTGTTTAAAAAGTTTTAGATCTAAAGGTGAATAACTCTAGACATATTTTTTTTAAATCAACGTTCATGATGAAACTTCTAAATATATTGTAAATGTAACTTATATATTTTAAATTAGTAGATTAAGAATTGTAAGTTGACACTTAGAATATTCCAAAGTTTTATTGCTTTGTTTGTTTTAATGGCAAACTTTTAGTTTATTCTCATTTAAGAAGATAGTGATGTGTTGTAAATTCATGCTGATGTCAAATTTGGATCAATCCATCTTATAAATGTTTTTATAATCTAAGCTTTAATGTAAGAATCAGTCTAGGAAATTTATACAACTCCCAAGGTCTTGTGCAATTTAGAAAAGGCTATTCTATTTTTGGAAAAAGTGAGTTTTTTAATTTCTTTTAGAAAGTTATTTTGTTGTGAATCTTTGGTTATCTGAATATTCCCTCCCCACCTGGTAAACGCTCCTTGTACCAAAAAGAGTAAAACCACATCAAAGGCACAGTAGCTATGCAAGGCAGGCAATATATAGAGGATCCAATACTCGCACAAAATGAAAAGTCCACTTATAACAAAGTTAAGCGGCAATTTATTGTAGCACAAAACAGACTAAAGTGCTTTCACCTGAATAGGCTACTTTGTCTTCTACACTTTTAATATACCAATCCACATTTAAAGGCACATTACAATACATGCTGAAATCACAATAGATCTGAACCAACCTACTTTAATAGATAAAGATAACATACGATATGTACATAAAAATATAATTCATTTAAAATCTATATAAATATATGTACTAAAAATGTGTAGAGATCACTTCAGTTTCCTGGATCTCAAGAAGCGTCTTAAAGGTACCTTCTCATAGTCCAGGAAACGCATCAGCCCTAAGCCTAACAATCCACCTGGACTCTGCACTTTCCGTCCTACCCCTCACATCACCCCCCCCCCCAAAACCATGATGCACAACATCTAGCACTTTAAAACAAAACATGTGTGAGATCAGTGGATATAACATGTTTAACCAGATTAGGGTTCACTCCACTATAAATGCTTTATCTAAAGTATTCCCTAATCCTGTCTGTCTTGCCCACATAAAATGCAGCACAGTCATTACAGGAGGCTAAATAGGCCACATGGGAATTACAATCAGCAAACACTGACCTTGTAGCGGTTACCATACACAGGGTGATGGAAACCAACATCTGTATAAATTTAGTATGTGTATTTTTACATACACATTGTATGTTATCTTTGTCTGTTGTAGGTTGGTTCAGATCTATTGTGATTTCATCATTTTATGTATTGTAATGTGCCTTTAAATCTTTGGTATATTAAGAGTCGAAGACTGACTTGTAAGGTCTGAAGAAGCCTATTCAGGTGAAAGTGCTTACCAAGTCTGTTTTTGTGCTACAATAAATTGCTGTTTCCACTTTGTTACAAGTGGACTGTTTTGTTTTGTGTGAGATTTGGATCCTCGCAAGGAGCTTTTACCTGGTGGGGAGTGATTCATTTTGGATATCTGATTTATGTGTTGCTGTTTTCACCCCCCCCTTGCCCCAGGAGCATGGCAGGAACTGCTGAGAAGCAAGTAGAATTACAGTTTGTACCTGAGCAGGGTGTTCCGGTGATAGTTTATTAATGTGTGTATCTTGACTATATGACTTGTATGATATGGAGACTGTCTGTAGGTCTAGTGTAAGGAGGGCTAATTTGACATTTACAGAGGAGAGCTCTGCAACAGTTAAGGGACACATCCCTTGTCATTAGACTTGCTGACAAAGGGGGGTTCCATGGTTGTTCTGGACACTGGGTTTTAAGATTCCATGGAATTTAATGGACCAGAGGTTTTACTCCCAGATAAAGCTGTGTGTGGTTGATATGCACACTTGAGGACATGGGAGATGTTGGGACTGGTTTTATGATTGCCAGTGATTACAGGGCTTACCCAAGATCTGTAAGGATGGTGTATGTCCACCTATGAGACCTATTGTTGCTGGCAGAGGGTGGATTACAGAACCTTTATTTTCTTTATGTGGAGAGGCATTTGCGCCCTATGGTTGATGCCAGTGGTCACATCTAAGGGATACAAAACTGTTCCTATAGGATTTATGAGATGTCCAGTCTCTTCCCTGAAGGGGTACAGTTAGTCTTATCTGAAGGCTAGGTCTGAGTTGAGCAGTGATGTGGTGGATCAAATAATGTTTTTTGGAAGTTTGTATTGGAGAATATTTTTTGTCTTGGCACGTAGTATCTGCAGAGGGATATGGTGTAGCTATGGGCACTTGTGCCAATAGCTACACCAACCTTTTCATGGCTGCATGGGAGATTGAATTTTTGTTTGCATGCATGTTTTACAGGTGTTTGTGGACTGTTTCATTTGGGGAGGCTCTTGAGGAGTATAGAGAGGATTAATGGTTTGACACAGTTCCTGAAGTTTAGTTATGAGGTCTCTGAAACTTGGATTGCTTTTCTTGATGTCTATGTTCAGAGGTTGGAATGCTGCCGTGTGTGTGTGTGTGTGTGTGTGTGTGTGTGTGTGTGTAGACTTGCCAGCAGAATGCCTTCCTTCAGACATAGTATGCATCCTGGCTATATGTTTGGCAATGTAGGCCAGGTCTACAGGACTTCTATAGACAATTCTAGTCAGGTGGGTTTGAAGATGGTGTCCGTGACTTGTGTCAGAGGTTCAGGAATGGAGGGTATGTAGAAAAGGGGCTATAAGAACTCTGAGGGATAGTGATACTGTACCATATGTTTCAGAGGGTGTGAAGAATTGCTCAGATGGCAATGGTCCAGACTAATATAGGTAGTAGGAGGGAGATGGATGGTGTGTGTTTTAGTACCACTTTATTATACGAAGGATGTGGGGAGTTTGAAAATATGTGATTAGGTCACATTGACCTAGATGTAAGATGTGGGTGCCATTCCAAATTTGGTCTTCCTATAAACAAAACATGAGTGTGTTATCCTAAGTTGGGTTCCAACACTGAGAGGGTTGGTACTGTCCCATGTGGCCATTGTAATCACTGCTCCCATATTGACACTGAGTTTCTATCACCCTGTGTATGGTAATGGCTACAAGGTCAGAGTTTGCTGATTGTACTTCCCATGTGGTCTATTTAGCCTCCTGTAACACCTGTGCTGCATTTTACGTGGGTAAGACTGACAGGATTAGGCAACACCTTTCTCGCATGTGTTTTGTTTTTTAAGTGCTAGATGTGCATCGTGGTTTTAGGGGATGTGAAGGGTGTAGGACAAGTGCAGAGTCCAGGTGGATTGTTGGGCCTTGGGGCTGATGTGTTTCCTGGACTCCATGAGAAGGTACCTTTTGAGACCCTTCTTGTGTTCATTTCAGTTTCGTGGATCTCATCTTATGTTAAATGTTTTTTTTGTCTAAATATACACACACATACATGCATGTGTGTGTATGTATGTGTGTGTGTGTGTGTGTGTGTGTGTATATATATATATATATATATATATATATATATATATATATATATATATATATATATATATATATATATTAGTGTAATTTTTGATATATTTTTAGTATCTATAGTTATATAGATTTTATATGAATTAATTTTATGTACATACTGTTTGTTGTAGGTTGGTTCAGATCTATTGTGATGTGCCTTTAAACGTTTTTTTTTTTTTTTTTTTTGCGTGTAGAAGACTGACTTGTAAGGTCTGAAGAAGCCTATTCAGGTGAAAGTGCTTGTCAGTTTTGTGCTACAATAAATTGGTTACCACTTTGTATAAGTGGACTTCTCAGTTTGTGTGAGCATTGGATCCTCTATTGCCTGCCTTGCATCGCTACTGTGCCTTTGATGTGGTTTGAATCATAAGAATAGCTTGCGCAACAGTTATTTTCCACCATCTTGATTAGTTTATCTTAAAAATTTCCATTTTTCAATGCAAGTTTTTTTTTTTTTTTTTTTTTTTAATCCATATTTAAACATAGGCCTCTAAATTATCTAGGGATAATACCATTTTCCAATTATATGGTTTGTATTTGGGTGGGTTTTCTAACATGCAATATTAGATTTCGTTTTGCTAACACGGAGACCTGAAATAGGATAAAAGGTATCCATTTGAGTCTGAATCTTGTAAAGATTCATATGAGTTAAGTGTAAGAGTAGTCGGCGAAGAGCATTATTTTAGAATTAAATTGACTAAATGTCAGTGGCTTTGATTTTAGGATTGTGATGAATTACTGACAAATATTCTATTACAAATGCGAATGGGTAACCTTTGTACCCTTACTAATTACAATGGCTTCTGAAGCGAATGGACCCAGTTTTATATAGGCAAATTATTTTTGTAAATGATTTTGATATGAATTGTGTAGGAAAATTATACATTTCTAAGAATTTAAAAAGATCCCGTTTTAGTGAGTCAAAGGCTTTTCAATATCTATCCATTATAAGGGCTTCTTGATTGTCCCTATTTAGAATATCAATATTCTCTGGATGTGGGTGGGTGTGCCTACGGTAGATAAATCCTGTTTTGATCACTAATAACCTGTATTGAAGATTTTTCACTTCTATTGACTAGGATGGGCATGAAAATAGTAGTGAAATTGGCCTGTAAGAATTGCATTGATTTGGATCTTTACTTTTTTGATAGGGGGTAATGAGTAAGCATCTCCATGAGGGTGGAATTGTTTTGCGTTTAAACATAGTTTAGAGCTCTAATATTGTGATTGCAGATGTAGGAAGTAATTTGTATATTTAAATTCTGTCAATACCAGGAGCTTGTTTCTTTACTTTAATTTTTTTTCTGAGTTCTTTATAGAGATTGTTTTTTGAATGTCTAAGTAGTTCTTTCTGGGATTTTTATTGAATTTTCTTTGTCTAATGAATTATTGAAATTTGTTTCTAATTTTGCTTTTGGATATTTAATTCAGATTCCCATTTTGTTTTATTAAACCATGTTATAATTTTGCCATAAGCTGGGATTCTTTTTTTTGTGAGTTTAATCTATTTGAAAACTGTCACAGGGGACATGGTATTATGGAAACATTTTTTTCATTCTCAAATATTGAGGTACAAAGATCTCTTCTGGTTTGGGTATTTAAATCTGTGCTCCCTATATGAGAGTAGTTCTTTCTGAAACCTAACTTATCAGTTAGGTTTAAGTTCTCAGTCCATTTCTTCAGATTCCCCTGGGGGGGGTAGATCAAACGGGTCTTTTGTTAGTAGTCTGAGTGGTCTAAAATACAGTTGGTCGCCTCCTGTTATCAGATGGATACTCTTAATATGGTCTGTGTTTTGGTTCCCACTCCAATGCCAGGAAACGTACAAGTTTACTAGTGTCCAGGTTCTATTACCAAATGTTAATATTACAATGGCTAAAAGTCCATCTTTATCTTCATAATTGTAGATTATTTGAGGGTTAGTAACACTTTAAAGTGTGTTTATTTTCTCCATAGTATTATAGGAAGGTTTAGATGGTGTTTGGATTCCATATATACGTATTAGTTTTATTTATACAATTATCCTTATTGTGAGTTGAATGATTACAAGGACGTATATATCGGTACCTGCACACTAAATACAGCACTCAAAAGGTAAGAGACTGAGCCTAAGGGATTCTGTGATCTGGTGTGGCTTATGATAATTGTAAGCTCTTTCATCGAGGCTAAATAGCCGCAGCTGTAACTTGAGAAGAGAACTAGAATAGTATATCATTTTGAGTACGCGTAACAGAAAATTTTATAGTTCCTACCCACATTAACACAGTGACTCCGTGTATTACTGTTCCAAAGAATTGGTGCCATTGAGTGTGCAAAGTAGTGCTAGGTTGAGCGCCCAAATTTGTGTGCATGTGTAGAAAACCATTAAAATATGAACTTTTTCCATTAAAGTTTTGTACCAAAAATTAGTGTTTTAGACATTGGTATTGGCACTATCAGAATTAGTTTTAAACATTGCTTGAAGTGATTAGTAAATCAAATCGTCTCGTGTAAGAGGCAACAATGTAGTATTTTAAAATCTTACTATAATTGTAAACCTTATATAGTACTGAGTGTGTTGGTTTATGATTTGTACTAAAGTAATTTTATGTTAAAGGTATCCCTTGGAGTGTGAGAGTTGATGCCATGTACTAGGCATACATTTGAGACTACATTCATGTTTTTCTTGTATGTGGTTAGTAAAGGAGACTGTCATTAGAGGCTGGTTTTCCTCCTTTACTATGCAAGGAAATGTTTAAGTGTCACTAATTTAATTTGTATAAGCACTTTCCTTGTCAGGAGTAATTACCAGACTTTTGTGATGGACAAGTATAAAGGTCTTCGAGTAATGTATAATATAAAAAAGTACCTACATTTTGAAATAGTTCAGCAGACTATCTCTGAATGAATCTTTGAGAGGTTTGGAAGACTGGTTTTAGAAACAGTTCTTTGGTCTGATGCAAGGAGAAACAAAGTATTTTTTCTGGGGATCTTTTCAAATTGGTTGAAACAGACCAGTCCATTTCTTCAGAAATTGTGGTGATGCTGATGTCCATGTAACTGCAGTCATAACATATGGGTTGTCCTGCCTCAGGCAGCCCTCGGTCAGCCGGATTCCAAAGTCTGGGTCCGACGTCGGCTGATGTCGCATTTCTCTCAGATGTCAGAGCAGCTGGAGTACATAAGCATCAGCCGACACCATTTTCTTCAGTCTTTCTTGCCGCGTGGTGCCCGAAGCAGTTCGCAAGTGCCGGTCGGTCAGCTCCTGTATTCTTGGATTCCGAAGTCATCAAAAAAGCTAAGTACCCCGTTGGGGACCTTTTCTTGCCTCAGCTGATGTCAGAAATTACTGAAAGTTAACAATTGCCTTTCTTGTGGTAAATACCTCGTAAGGATTTTCACTCTTACTGTCTTCCTTGGCCCAGACCACGACGTCTCTGCCTGTGTAGCCTGTGCTCACTTCAACAAGCGCACTCTCAGGTGCTGGGTGGAGTTCGCCGAAGTTTTTTTTTCAGCGAAAAATTTGTTTACACAATGCCGTCGGAACTTCCGACATCGCAAACTCCCAAGAAACGAAAAACCCACGTCTACCACGTCCTTAAGAAGCCCCAGCACAGGCCCTTGGCTATTCCTCCTGTACTTGATGTTTTGGATTTATATTCTGACTCTAGTGTTACCCCTGACTCTCTTCCTCCTGCTCCAGCCAAGCCTGACAGGTATTACAGGGTCCCAGAAACTCATTCCCATGTATTCAGGGCCCATACTGCTGATTTGGAAACTATTTCACAGGGGCCTAAAGGAGTTTCAGCTTCCACCTCTAAAAATCCATTGCCCTCCAACAGGGAAGCTAGGTCATTGGAGAGATGGGGCAAAAAGGTTTACACATCCACTGCCTTATCTATGAGAGCTTTGAATTGCCTTTTTCATATGTTACAATATCAGGATTTCCTGTTGGAAGATTTACAGAAAACATTGGCCACTCCTGATCCTTTAGACAGGAAGGCTGTGCAGGAAGCTGTACATAACTCTCAGCAAGTAAGCAATCACTTCCTGCAGTGTGGATCTGCACTGGAAGCTTCATGTAGGGCAGCTATGACAGGGGCAGTCATTCGTAGACATGCATGGTTAAAAGATCAACCTCTAACAGATCATGTAAAGGCAAAACTTCTGGATGCACCTTTGGAAAAGAACAAGCTTTTTTGGTGCTAATGCTAAGGATGTGTTAAAGTCCATCGAGGAAAAAGCAAAATCAGTTCAGACTGTGAAAGATTTCCTCCAGGTTCAACCCCCCCCCAGATTCAGTAGGAATTGGCTTTCAAAAAACTGGTCCTTTCCTAATCCAGAAAAGTTTCAAAGGGGTAAAAACAGACGTGGCCGAGGAAGAGGACAATACAGAGGTCCTTACAGGGGATGACAATGGCAGCCAGGAAACCAAAGAAGTGACGCAGGGGTTTCACCCGCCCCACAGCCACAATCTCAAGGACTTTCCTCTACTTCCGCCTACCAAAATTATTTCTGTTTGCAGGAAATTGGCACAGACTGACAAAGGACAAATGGATTTTGGACATATAGACCGAGGTTACAGGTTTCATTTTCATACCCTGCCAAGAAGAAAACAAGGCATGCCAAACCTACCATAAAACCAGAGGGCAGAGGCTATAAATCTCTCTGCTGACTCTGATGAAAGCAATAGAAAGAGTTCCACAACAAGAACAAGGCCAGGGGTTTTACTCAAGACTGTTCCTTGTTCCAAGAAAAGAATCTCAATGGAGATAAATACTGGATTTGTCCGCATTAAACACCTTTCTCTTAGTACCAAAGTTCAAAATGGTGACTCTACAGCAACTCCTTCCCATGCTGGGCAAGGGGTCTTGGCTGATTACTCTGGACCTCAAGGAGGCATACCTGCATGTCCCTATCAGACACAGCTGCAGAAGATACCTCAGATTTCTTGCAGGGCCAGAGCATTATCAATTCTCAGCATTGCCATTTGGCTTATCTACTGCGCCCAGAGTATTCAACAAAATGCCTGGCTTCAGTAATTGCTCATTGCAGGCTCCAGGGGATACAAATTTACCTGTACCTGGACGACTGCCTCATACAAGCGGACGACAAATTGATGTTGACAAAAAACTTGGACTATGTCATACGATTGCTTCAAGCTCTGGGGTACAGTCAACTTCCAAAAGTCAAGACTGCAGCCATCCCAGCAAATCTTCTTAGGAGCCAAATTAGACACAGCCTCTCAAATGGCTTACCTGACAGAAGACAAACAAGAGAAGTTAACTCATTACTTCAAAGGTTTAGCAAACTTACCCAGATGACTGCAAGGAGATTCCTACCGGCCCTGGGTTACATGGCATCCTGCATTCTCCTGGTTCCATTAGCAAGACTACACACGAGAGAGCTTCAATGGTACCTAAAAAGCATTTGGTCTCAGCACAGCAACAACTTGGAGACATCCATATCGCTCATTCCATGTCTACAAAAGGAATTCCTATGGTGGGCCTCGGTGAGCCAGGCAAACACAGGTATGTCATTCAAAAAAAACAGATAACACAGACCATGACCACAGACGCCTCAGACCTTGGATGGGGCGCACATGGAAGGCAGGTGTATACAAGGACAATGGTCTCCAAAGGAAACACATCTGCATATAAACCAAAAGGAAATGTTGGCAGTAATGCATGCCATCGAAGCCTTTCGAAATCAACTTCATCAAGGCCATTTACTGATACGGACGGACAACACCACTGTGATGTGGTATATAAACAAGCAAGGGGCACCCACTCTTACCCCCTTTGCAGACTGACAGTGCATCTTTGGGAAAAATCACTGAGCCTCAACATCCAGTTACAATCCCAGTTTGCTCCAGGCAAAGACAATGTGTTGGACAGCCTAAGCAGGAATTTGACAGATCCACACGAGTGGAGGTTCTATCTGAAGATCTTCACACAACTCACTTCGACATGGGGCAGGCCAGGAGTAGACCTATTTGCCTCTCACCTCAACCATAATCTACAAAAATTCTGCACAAGGACATACTATCCACAAGCTTGGAAAATAGATGCTCTCTCAACTGGAACTTCCTAACTATCTATGCATTCCCACCTCTGCCACTGATGACCTCAGTATTACTAAAGATCAAAGCAGAGACCCAAGGGAATCATAATAGCTCCGGACTGGCCAAGACAGCACTGGTATCCACTACTGCTGAGCATATGTCACACCAGGAAGTGGGCCCTTCCCCAATGGCCTCTACTTTTGACTAAACACAATTTCAAAACGGTACATCCAAACCTTCAGACACTGCAGCTAATAACCTCAACCTAACAGGCTCGAAGAGCATCCACCAGGAAGGTTTACTTAGCAAAATGGAAGAGATTCAGCATTTGGAATACAAGCAAGGGACATGATGCATCATTGAACATCCCACTCATCTTGGAATATTTGGCAGATATGCTAAAGAATGGCCTCTCGTATTCTTCCATAAAGATACATGCATCAGCTATTTCAGCTAGATATAACACTGATCCTCCTGTCTTTTCACACCCTTTGCTAAGGCAATTCCTCGGGGGAATCAAGAACATTAAGCCACCAAGAAAGGCCCCAGTGCCAGCCTGGGACCTAAATTTTGTCCTAGAAAAACTGACTACCTCCATTTGAGCCAGCAGCTTCAGTTGACTTGCAATTTCTCTCATGGAAGACAGCTTTCTGTTGGCAATTACCTCAGCAAGAAGAGTTTCGGAACTACAGGCCCTAATGGCAATACTACCGTTCATAATTTTTCACAGAGACAGGGTTTCATTAAGGACCAACCCTACTTTTATGCTAAAGGTGGTATCTAGGGTTTCTTTAAATCAAGCTGTTCATCTGCCTGCTTTCTTCCCCAATCCTGAGAATAAGGGGGAAAGACTGTTACATACTTTGGACATTCACAGACAACTTCGATACTACCTGGACAGAACCAAGGCCAGTAGGAAATCTGAACAACTTTTTGTAGCTTACGCCCCTGCAGTCCATTTCAAAATGGATTGGACATTGCATCAGATTCTGTTCCTTTCATGGAAAGACTGTTCCAGCCAATGTCAGACCACATTCCACCAGAGCTACAGCCACCTCTACAGCATTCTTAAGAGGGGTGCCTACTAAGGACATTCTAGAAGCTGCTACATGGAGCTCCGTGCATACATTCTCCAAACACTACAGTCTCCCTCTATGATCCAGATCCAGATCCAGAGCAGGCTTTGCTTCGGCAGTCCTGCAGGGTTTGATTGCCACACCATCTTTTTCCTAGAGCATCCTTCCTCCCCCAGCTAAGCTATGGTATTCTACCCATATGTTATGACTGCAGTTGCATTCTTGAAGGACATAGTACAGTTTTGTACCTACCATAAATGTAGATGTCCGATAGATATGCAACTGCAGTCAGATTTTCCCTCCCTCCATATCCCTCTGCCTAGGGTCCACTCCTATCCCTGTTTCTCTTAGCTGGGGATATCTGATGTTCCTCGTCTCACATTGCTGCAGTCATAACCTGCTGCAGTCATAACCTGTGGGTAGTCCGCTGTCCTCTGTCGGCCCGAATACCAAAGAGTTAGGCTGGCGTCGGTCATGGGCGCCCGGAGCTGACGTCAGTATGTAGTAGTGCTTAAGCGCATGACCGACGCCATATCCTCAGTCTTTCTTGCCACGTGGTCAGAAGCAGCATTTGCAAGTGCCATTCGGCGTTCTGAAATTTTCAGTTTCTGAGTTTCAGACCGAAGACCAAGTTGGGCTAAGTACCCCGTTGGGGAAAAACTTTTGTCTTTTCTTGCCTCAGTTAATCCGGATGTCAGAAAAAGTTAATTGTAATTCTTGTGGGAAACGGATACCTCCTAGGGACTATCATTCTCTCTGTATTCCTTGCTTGAGGCCTGAACACGACTTAGTCGGGTGTCGCTTTTGCGCTAGATTTAACAAGCGCACCATTAAACGCAGATTAGACTGTGCCAGGCTTGTTTTCGGTAAGCGGTGTAACTACAACATGCCGTTGGATCCTCAGACGCCCGCTACTGCAAAAAAGCGAAAAGATAAATCCTTAAGGTCTAAACCGGATGAGTCATCTATTGCGGACGCCGGTTCTATGGAATCTACGGTTGAATCTGTGGATCCAGCTGAGGTCTCTGCTGAATCCCAGGGGGAACCTTTAATTTTGCAGGAGTTGGCCTCTCAGGAGTTAGGTCAGGCTGAGGGTGCTTCTCAAGTTTCTGTGGTTCCATCCTTACAAAAGGTTATTAGGCCTTCTACTTCAGTCACTAAAGGCCCTGCTAAGGCTAGACCTGGTATTTCTGGTACGGGCCACAGCCCTGGTTCTTCGGGCTTGGTTCCTAAAAAGCATATGTTGAAAATGGCAGAGGATTTGATTACTTTGATCAGGGGTTCTATGCCCCCTCCAGAAAAGAGGCCTAGGGTGGAGACAGATTTAGAGGGAATGGAACATTCCTCAGATTAGTCCTCAGCTGAGGATTTTCAGGATTTTCCTCCCTATTCTGATTCGGATGCAGAGGATTCCTGTCCTTCTGCTTCACCTCCAGAGGATTTCTCCTTTTCTGAAACCTTGCATTCCATGAGGGAGCATTTCAAGTGGGAAGGTCAGGATTTTTCAGATTCTCGTAAGAGGCTTAGGGAATTTTTGTTTTTGCCACAACATAGACCTTTGGCAATTCCCCCTGTTTTACATGTTCAGGATGTTTTTTCTGAAGCTTCCCTTAATCCTGATTCTTTACCCCCTGCCCCTGTCAAGCCAGACTGGTATTACAGAGTTCCAGAGGCACATAAATATTTGTATAAGAGCCCTAGAGCTGACCCGGAAAATATTCAAGGGCCTAAGGGTGTCAGGGCTTCTGTGGTGAAGAATCCAGTTCCCTTGGATAAAGATTCCAGAGCATTGGATAGGTGGGGTAAAAAAGTGTACACCTCTTCTACGTTGGCTATGAGGGCTTTAAATTGCCAATTCCATATGCTGAAGTATCAGAACTTTGTTAGGTCAATTGAAATCTAAGGTAGATGCTTTAGCTGAGGGTAGAGTGTAAGGAATTGCAGGACTTGGTTCATGCTTCAGATCAAGTTGGTAAACATTCCTTGCAGTGTGGCTTCGATGCCCTTCAGGCTTCTTCCAGGGTAGCTGCTACTGGTTCAGTTATTCGTAGGCATGCCTGGCTTAAGGATCAAAATTTGTCCGAGCATGTTAAAGCTCGGATTTTGGATGCTCCCCTTCAATCTGAAGTTCTTTTTGGTTCCCCTGTGGAGTCAGTTTTGAAAAAGATGGAAGACGAAGCTAAGACTATGCAAACAGTTAAGGAATTTTTGCAAGTGCAGCCCCCTAAGTTTGGCAGGAATTGGCCTGCAAGAGGATGGTCTTACCCTTCAGATTTTCAGTCTAAGGGCAGGTCTAGACGTGGTAGGGGCAGGGCTCACGCTCAGGGTTCTTTCAGACCTAGGACTTGGAGTTCTCCTGCACAATCTTCTGGTGAGGGCAGGGGTCAGCCTTTTCGTAAACAGACCCAATGACCTGTATCTCCAGCTGCCAGATCCTTCCATTCTGGCAGCTCCTCTAGGAGGAAAGTTGGCACTTTTCAAGCAAAATTGGCATTTGGTCACCCAGGACAAATGGGTGTTTGACATAATAAATCAAGGCTACAAGTTTTATTTTCACACTTTTTCCCCCTTTCAAAGGCATGCCAGATGTACCTCCTCAGCAAAGGCTGGAGGCTCGGGAACAAATTTCTTTGCTTTTACAGATGGGGGCAATCCAGGTGGTACCTCCGTCAGAAGAAGGCCTAGGGTTTTATTCTCGTCTATTCCTGGTGCCAAAGAAAGGAAACACTTGGAGGCCAATTCTGGATTTGTCCATTCTCAATACATACCTAGACATTCCAAAGTTCAAGATGTTAACATTACAGCAACTTCTGCCTCTGCTAGGCAAAGATCACTGGATGGTAACTCTGGATCTCAGAGGCCTATCTTCACATTCCTATCAGGCCCAGCTGCAGGAGATTCCTGCGTTTTCAGGCTGGCACTTCTCATTATCAGTTCTCTGCATTGCCCTTTGGTTTATCTACTGCGCCCAGGGTATTCACAAAGGTTCTGGCTCCTGTAATAGCTTTCTTAAGACTGAGGGGAATACAAATATATCCTTATTTGGACGATTGCCTGATTCTTGCTCAGGACAAAGACAAGTTACTTCAACAGCTACAGTATGTAATGGCAGTTTTAAGGTGCCTAGGGTATTCTGTGAACGAAACAAAGTCCAGTCTAGTACCCTCTCAGGACATGTGCTTTCTGGGTGTGAGACTGAATACAGCCTCTCGGATGGCTTTTCTGACCCCGGACAAACAAAGAACTCTTCATCTATACTTCCAGCAATTATCAGTACTGTCCAGGCTGACTGCAAGGACAGTCCTTCAAGCCTTGGGGTTCATGGCATCTTGCATTCTGCCAAACTGCATATGCGGAAGCTACAATGGTATCTCAAAAGTGTATGGACTCAACACTGCCACGATCTGGACACTGTCATTCCAATAATACCTTGCATCCAGAAGGAATTCTTGTGGTGGGCACAGGAATGTCACCTAAACAAGGGACTCTGTGACCCGACCAGAGGAGAGTCCGATCTTAACGATGGATGCCTCAGACCTGGCTTGGGGAGCACACTTCAATGGGAAATGGATTCAAGACACGTGGCCTCCCAAACTACAGCATTTGCATATCAACATGAAGGAGATGTTAGCAGTCCAGTTTGCCCTGATGGCTTTCAAGGGCCTACTTCAACCAGGACAGGTGTTGATAAAACAGACAACACTACAGTCATGTGGTACATCAACAAGCAGGGGGGGACCCATTCTTACCCTCTTTGCAGACAAGCTATGATATTGTGGGAGACTGCTCTGGGTTTGCACATCACTCTTCAAGCACGGTTTCTGCCAGGAGTACAGAACTCCCTAGCAGATGTATTGAGCAGACAAATTGTGGATCCCCACGAGTGGAAATTGGATCCTCGGGTATTTCAACAGTTGACAGTGGCTTGGGGAACTCCAGACATAGATCTGTTTGCTTCTCTTCTAAATTTCCAACTACCAAAATTTTGCACAAAGATGTTTCACCCAAAAGCTTGGAAAGTGGATGCTCTCTCTCAGTTGGATCAACCTTCACGTCTATGCTTTTCCTCCTCTGCCTCTCCTTACCAAGGTTCTCTTGAAGGTCAGGCGGGACAAGCCTTGCATGATTTTAATAGCACCAGATTGGCCACAACAGCACTGGTATCCTCTGCTGAGGAGTTTAATTCAGGAGCCTCCTTGGCCTTTACCACAGCTTCCTCACTTGTTGTCCCAGTCAAGCAGTCATTTGCTCAATGTCAGGGTGCAGTCCCTGCATCTAACTGCCTGGCGTATTCTGTTTTAGACCCTGTGGGTTCTCAGCTTCAACAGGTTTTAGATGTCATTTTGGAAGCTAGGCAGCCCAGCACTAGAAAAGTTTATGCTGATAAATGGAAGAGATTTTTTCTTTGGAGCAAGACAAAGGACTTTGTCTCTGTACCTAATTTGAGTTTTACACTGCAGTACCTTACTGAGTTACTAGACAAGGGTTTGTCGTCTTCCTCTGTGAAGGTTCATGCTGCAGCTATTTCTGCTCACTATGATTGTGACCCTCCTTTATTTTCTCACCCTTTAAGTAATTTCTTAGAGGGGCAAAAAATATAAGACCCCCACGTAGAGCTCCTACTCCTTCCTGGATCTCAATTTTGTGTTAGAGAAGCTTACTTTGCCTCCTTTTGAACCTGCAGCTACGTCTGAATTGAGGTTTTTGTCTTGGAAGACTGCCTTTTTGTTGGCCATTACTTCTGCTAGAAGGGTATCTGAATTGCAGGCTCTCATGGCAGTTGAACCCTTTCTAATATTCCATAAGGATGGAGTTTCTTTGCGTACTAACCCTACTTTCATGCCAAAAGTGATTTCTAATGTGGCCTTGAACCAGTTATCCATTTGTCTACCTTTTATGCTGAACCCCAAAATAAGGGGGGAAAATCTTGCATTCTTTGGATATACACAGGCAGTTACGTTATTATTTGAGCAGAACTAAGGAGTTCAGACAGACTCAACAGTTATTTGTTTCTTTTGCTTTGGGTTCACAAGGGAAAGCTGTTTCTAAGCAGACTATTTCAAAGTGGATTGGTAATTGTATTGTTTTTTGTTATTCTCATCATGGGAAGGATGTTCCTGCTGGGATTAGACCTCATTCCACTAGGGCTACTGCCACTTCTACTGCTTTTTTGAGGGGTGTGGCTACTAAGGATATTTTGGAAGCAGCTATTTGAAGTTCAGTTAATACTTTTACTAAACATTACCATCTCCCTCTTTTCTCCAAGTCCAGGGCTGGGTTTGCCACTGCAGTCTTACAGGGCATGTTAGCAGCCCCTAATGCTTTTTAGTTTGCCAGCCTCCCTTTTCCTTTGCTTTGGGATTCTACCCACAGGTTGACTGCAGTTATGACTGCAGCAATGTGAGACTAAGAACATAGTACAGTTTTGTACCTACCATAAATGTAGATGTTCGAGGATCCACATTGCTGCAGTCCTATTTTCCCTCCCTCCTTCCCCTCTTTGGTTTGGGGGTGTTGTTGGTTGTTATGATTGTTCCTTGGGGATAATTATTGTTTTTCTCCTTTTGTGGCTCTGGCCTTTTCCTTTTTAAGGCCTTCTGACATCTGGGGCAAGAAAGACTGAGGATATGGTGTCGGTCATGCGCTTAAGTACTACTACGTACTGACGTCGGCTCCGGGCGCCCATGACCGACGCCAGCCTAACTCTTTGGTATTCGGGCCGACCGAGGACAGCGGACTACCCACAGGTTATGACTGCAGCAATGTGGATCCTCTAACATCTACATTTATGGTAGGTACAAAACTGTACTTTATGGTGTATTTGTTTTATTGCTCATTTATTTGTCTGGAATCCTGTTTTTGTCTTCCAATTTGATTACAGCCTTCCTTGGAGGGCACCTGGCATCTGGGGCAAGAAACGCTGAAGAAAATGGCGTCGGCTGATGCTTATGTACTCCAGCCGCTCTGACGTCGGAGAGAAATGTGACATCAGCTGACGTCGGACCCAGACTTTGGAATCCGGCTGACCGAGGGCTGCCTGAGGCAGGACAACCCATATGATGTCCTTCAAGGATGCATCTGCAGTCCTAACAAATGGGTTGTCCTGCCTCAGGCAGCCCTTCGGTCGGCCGGATTCCAAAGTCTGGGTCTGGCCTCGGCTGATGTCGCACTTCACCCGACGTCATAGCTGCAGTTAACCGGGTATAAAGGCATCAGCCGACGCCATTTTCCTCAGTCTTTCTTGCCGCGTGGCGCCCGAAGCAGAAGCTGTTCGCAAGTGCCGGTCGGTCAGAACCAGAGATTGCTACTACTGAAGACTTCTAAAAAGCTAAGTACCCCGTTGGGGACTCTTTCTTGCCTCAGCCGATGTCAGAAAAAGTGAATAACTGTAACTTGTGGGAAACAAATACCTCATAAAGATTTCCATTCTTACTGCCTACCTTGTTTAGGCCCAGACCACGACGTAGCAGCTTGTCTAGCCTGTGCTTCCTTCAACCGACACTTAAGACGTCGGTCGGAGTTTTTCGGCTCAGCTTTTGCTTACAACATGCCATCAGACTCCGACTTCACATTTAGCTAAAAAGCGTAAGGAAAAGGACCGACACTCGCGGTCTGGTTTCGGCCGAAACCGCGGTTAAGCCAACTGTGAGTCTCTGTTTCGGCTGAAACAGAGTCCTCTGTTCTTCCTTCGGCCGATAGCATGCCTCCTTCAACCGAGGCCTCATCCAGCATGGCTGAATCGGCTATTGATATTCCACCTGCTCTTACAGGTTCTCAGGATTTATCTGATACTATCCCTTTAGATATATCCACTCCTGCACGTGGAGCTGCTAGGCCCCCTGCATCCATGTCAATTAAGGCTTTTACCAGGGCTAAAGCAGCCAAATAAGACCGTGCCTGCTAAAACCCCCTCTCACAGGCCTAGCACTAGTACTCAAATGCTTAGTCTAGCAGAGGATCTCATTTCTTTGATCAGGGGATCCCAGCCTCACCCTGACAGGGCCTCTCACCCCCCTCCAGGGAAGAGGCCTAGAGCAGAGCCCCCTGAGCCAGTTTCTACAGATTACTCCTCTGATTCAGAAAATACAAACCCTCCAGAAGGCCCTTCTCCATATGAGGACTCTGATGCAGAAGACTCCATTCCTTCTGCCTCTCCTCCTGAGGAATTTTCTTTTGGGGAAACCTTGCATGCTATGAGAGAACAATTTCAATGGCAGGGCCAGGATTTTTCAGACTCTAGGAAAAGGCTTGGGACCTTTTTACATTTGCCACAGCATAGGCCTTTAGCCATTCCTCCAGTACTTACAGTTGTGGATGATGCATTTAATGATGCTTGTACTGCTCCTGACTCTTCCTCCGGCCCCTGCTAAGCCCGACAGATACTACAGGGTTCCGGACACACATTATCATTTGTATAAGGCTCCTGTTGCAGATCCTGAAACTATTTCACAGGGCCCCAAAGCTGTAGCAGCTGTCTCTGCCAAAAACCCCCTCCCCTCTGAAAGGGAATCTAGGGCCTTGGAGAGATGGGGTAAAAAAGTTTATACTTATGCTACTCTTTCGGCTAGGGCCTTAAACTGTCAATTCCACATGATTCAGTATCAGGAATTTGTTAGATCAGTTAACTAAAAACTGTCCTCGCCTGAACCTTTAGACCGAAAGTCCCTTCAGGAATTGGTACATAACATTCAGCAGGTCAGTAATCATTCCTTAAAATGCGGCTATGATGCACTGGAGGCTTCCTTTAGATCAGCTATGGCTGGTACAGTGATCAGAAGGCATGCATGGTTAAAGAGCAGTCCTTACCAGACCATGTAAAGTCAAAGCTCCTAGATGCTCCCATGGAAAAACAGTCTGTTTGGCTCCCCTGCACAGCAAGTGTTGAAGGTGGAAGAGAAAGCAAAATCTGTCCAGACAGTCAAGGATTTCTTACAGGTCCAGCCTCCGAGGTTTAGTAGGAACTGGCCTTCCAAGAATTGGTCCTTTCCAGACACCACCAGAGCACAGAGAGGCAGGAATAGGCGCCCAAGAGGCAGAGGTCAATCCAGAGGTGCCTACAGGGGACGTCAGTGGCAGCCTAACAACCAGAGAAGTACTGCCACAGATCCAGCCACTGCCACAGGACAATCGCAGTGACTTGGCTCTGCAACCGCCTACCAGGGAACAACTAGAAGCACCCTTAGGTGGAAAGCTAGCCTTATTTTCAGTAAACTGGCATTACATTACAGGAGACAAATGGATTTTACAGACAATAGACAAAGGTTACAGGTTTCACTTCCATACTCTACCAAGGAAGAGAGGAATGCCAAACCTACCTCCAAATCAAAAGACAAACGCTCTAGAACAAATAGACCACTTACTAAGGATGAGAGCTATAGAAAAGGTACCGTCTATGGAACAAGGACAAGGATTTTACTCCAGACTTTTCCTGGTGCCAAGAAAGGAAAACCAATGGAGACCTATTCTCGACCTGTCCGCTCTGAAAACATCTCATTGTTCCAAAATTCAAGATGCTGACCCTACAGCAGCTTCTTCCCATGCTGGGCAAGGAGTCTTGGCTGGTAACTCTAGATCTCAAGGAGGCATACCTGCATGTCCCCATACGACCAAATTGCAGAAGATACCTCTGATTTCTTGCAGGATCAGAGCATTATCAATTCTCAGCATTGCCTTTTGGCTTATCTACTGCGCCCAGAGTATTCACGAAATGCCTGGAATCAGTAATTGCTCATTGCAGGCTTCAGGGAATTCAAATTTACCCATACCTGGACGACTGCCTGTTAACAAGCGGACAACAAAAACAAATTAACAGAAGATTTGAGAAAGGTCATTCACCTATTGCAAGCCCTGGGATACACAGTCAACCTAAGTCAAGGCTGATGCCATCCCAAAGGATAACCTTCTTGGGTGCAGAACTGGACACATCAAACCAAATGGCATTCCTCACAGCAGAAAAGCAGAAGCACCTACCACTCTATTTCATGGCATTAACAACGCAGAACCAGCTTACAGCAAGAAAAGTCCTGCAAGCCCTGGGTTACATGGCATCCTGCATAATATTGATTCCACATGCCAGACTACATATGAGGAAGTTGCAATGGTACCTAAGGAATTTATGGTCTCAGCACAAGCACAGCCCAGAAACCCAAATTCCAATAATTCCATGCCTGAAGCAATAATTCCGATGGTGGGCTCAGGCGTGTCAATTGAACAAAGGACTGCCTTTCCACAGGCCTCACCAAAGCCAGACTATCACCACGGACACCTCCAACCTCGGTTGGGGGGCGCACATGCTGGACAAGTGCATACAAGGCTTATGGACTCGAGACCAGATGAACCTACACATAAATCAAAGAGATGCTGGCAGTAAAACTGGCAATTCAGACCGTTTCTTCAACAGGGTCATTTGCTGGCAAGGACAGACAACACCACAGTTATGTGGTATATCAACAAACATAGAGGCACACATTCATACCCTCTATGCCGGATGGCAATGGACCTCTGGAATGTGGCCCTGAACCTCAACATTCAGCTCCAGGCAATATTTGTGCCAGGAAAATAAAATATACTAGCAGACATCTTAAGCAGAACTACCACAGATGCCCACGAATGGATGCTGCATCCAGACATCTTCAAATCCATTACAAGGAAATGGGGACTACCAGAAAGACGTATTCGCATCCCCACACAACCACCAATTGAAAAATTCTGCACAAGGACATACCACCCACTTGCTTGGAAGGTGGACTCCCTATCCTTCAGTTGGGAACACCTGACAGTATATGCATTCCCACCTCTTCCTTTGATGCACAAGGTGCTACTGATCAAAGAAGATCACCCAAGGATCATCCTGATGGCTCCAGACTGGCCGAGGCAGCATTGGTACCCACTACTGATGAGTATGTCTCGGGAACACGCATGGCCTCTACCCCTAGTTCCTTTACTGCTAACACAGAACAACTTCAAAATCCTGCATCCAAACTTGAAAACACTGCAGCTAGCTGCTTGGAACATTGCATAAGACAAAATAACCCAGATTTATCTCAAAGGGTTAAAGACATTATCTTGGAGGCTCGCAGACCCTCAACAAGAAAAACTTATTCAGCAAAATGGAAAAGGATATCTCATTTGGAGTGCAGCAAAAGGAGAAAATGTATCGCTGGCAAACATAGCTAACATCCTGGAATACTTAGCAGAGCTTTTCCACAATGGCCTGTCCTACTCCTCCATTAAGATTCATGCATCAGCTATTTCAGCAGAATACAACATGGATCCTCCAGTCTTTTCTCATCCTCTACTCAGACAGCTCCTGAGAGGAATTAAAAATGTAAAGCCACCATTGCCTACATGGGACTCCCCCTTTTTGAACCAGCAGCAACAGCAGAATTACAGTACTTATCTTGGAAAACTGCTTTCCTGCTTGCAATCACTTCAGCAAGAAGGGTTTCTGAATTACAGGCATTAATGGCAGTACAGCCCTTCCTTTATCTTCCATCAGGATAGTGTCCCTGAGAACTAATCCTACTTTTATGCCTAAGGTGGTCTCCAGGGTATCATTAAACCAAGCAATCCACCTACCTACATTCTTCCCCAACCCACAGAACAGGGGGGAAAGACCACTACATACCTTGGATGTGCATAGGCAGTTGCACTACTACCTGGACAGAACCAAGAATAGGAAAACTGACCAGCTTCTGGTAGCATATGCAACAGGAATGGAAGGAAAAGCAATTTCAAAACAGACCATCTCAAAATGGATAGGAAATTGCATTAGATTTTGTTACTCTTTTCATGGAAAGACAACTCCAGAAAACATCAGACCTCACTCCACAAGGGCTACAGCCACTACCACTTTTTTACGAAGAGTGGCTACCAAAGACATTTTAGAGGCTGCTACTTGGAGCTCCGTGCATACATTTGCCAAGCATTATAATCTACCTTTATACTCCAGATCCCGAGCAGGTTTTGCCACTGCTGTTTTGCAAGGGATCTTAACTACACCATAATCTTCTTAGTACCTCCTCCCCCAGTTTGGCTATGGTATTCTACCCATTTGTTAGGACTGCAGATGCATCCTTGAAGGACATAGTACAGTTTTGTACCTACCATAAATGTAGATGTCAGAGAGGTATGCATCTGCAGTCAGGATTACCCACCCTCCTTACCCTCTGTG
The DNA here is from genome assembly GCF_019279795.1 of Protopterus annectens. NCBI lineage: Eukaryota > Metazoa > Chordata > Ceratodontiformes > Protopteridae > Protopterus > Protopterus annectens. The sequence continues at coordinate 844,633,591 of NC_056741.1, forward strand.
GTACTCCTAGGGTATTTGCCCATCTTGTAGCTAGCTGGGGGAATCTATTATGGTGTATTTGTTTGTATATATGTGTATACATGTTTGTTTCTATTTGTGCTATATTGTTTGGAAACCTTTGCATTTATCCAAATTTAGCCTTCCTAGAGGGCACCTGGGGCAAGAAACACTGAGGAAAATGGCGTCGGCTGATGCCTTTATACCCGGTTAACTGCAGCTATGACGTCGGGTGAAGTGCGACATCAGCCGAGGCCAGACCCAGACTTTGGAATCCGGCCGACCGAAGGGCTGCCTGAGGCAGGACAACCCATTTGTTAGGACTGCAGATGCATACCTCTCGGACATCTACATTTATGGTAGGTACAAAACTGTACTTTATTGAAGCTTCCACCTTCAAGAAGAAGTTTTCCAGTCATTCAGAGTAAAGAATTCTGATGTATTTGGAGAAGAGGGGATATATTTTTCCTATGGCTCTGAGCTCTATTCCATTTGTAGTCCCTCTTAAATCGAGCACTTTAGGAAGCCAGGAGTTCAAAAAGATGTCTTCAAGGTTTTTCTGGAAGACCAAATATTCTTAGTTCTCTAAATCTACTTTGATTAGCCAATTTTTGCAAGAATTCTGTCTGAATTTCCTCTTTGAGCCTCCCATCTGTCATCAATATCAAGTAATTTTATTTTGTTGCTACTGTAATATTTCTTTTTAGTACATCTGTTTGCTTTTGGCAGTTTTCTTTGAGATTTTTCAAGTTGTGTCTATTTTCAACGACTTCTTCCTGTAATGTGGAAGACGTATGCTGAATCCTCAGAGTAGCTTGAGTGAGAATTCTTTGAGCTGGCCATTACCAAACAGTCAAAATGTTCTCCAGTATATTTTGACAGGAAAAACTCAATTTTCTTGAAATTTGATAGAATTGTAAAGTTCCTTGATTTTACAATTTTTAGTTGAAATGTTTCCTGTTTTCTAGTACTGTTTTATGGAGGTCTAAAAGATGCTGCCTGTTTGCCATCTAGGCTGTGCCCCCCTAGAGCCATTTTTGTTGGTATGCAGTTAGGAGACTCACCCTTTGGAATAAGATGGCGAAGTGGACAGTGCAGTACATCAGCCTAAATTGTTCATAACTGTCCATACTGTTTAAATCCATAATTTAAGATAAATCTAGTTAATTTGCTAGTCAGTTTCACATTGTAAACTGACTTGACATGAGTAACACTCTTCCCTTGAACTCCCATCTGGCCAGTGGATAATAAGTATGCTATGGGGGGGGGGGGGAGTGGCATGTATGCATACAATGTGTGCAGTTTTTTAATATAAAACTGCACGTTTGTCACCTTCCTGATCTTTTTTTAATTTGCTGCTGCTGTATTATAACTTAGTTTTGAGTATTTTTTTTGTAATATACATTGAATAAAAGTAATTGCTGCTACTCTGTAGCACTTCAGCCATAGAAGGCAATGGTCGTAATCCACTTGTCAAGTATACCACATGTCAAAAATGACCACTTTGTGTTCAATTTCCTTTACACAAACTGACTACTAGTCCTGCTGCAAAAGAGTAACCTTATCTGCTCAGTAGGGTCTGTCACTTCTAGATATCCCCCCCCCCCCCCCCAAACCAGCAGTTATAGCTATACAGAGTCCTCCTTGGATGTCTCCTTTCAGATTTCATAAAGTGTTCAGACATGCCCACTAGTCCTGCAAAGCCTGATGAAAGTTTGAAAATGGCCAGATTAGAGCATAATGTACTTTATCCTGAGAGCCTTTGTTGGCTATTCTAGCCACTTTATGTAAACACTTATGAAGAAAGCAATTGCCTTCACTTTAATGGCATTAAATGCTAAAAATTACTAGCATTGTAACAAAAGATATAGCCAGGTATAACGTAGTCTAGAGCACAAGAACTACATGCATTTCAGTTGGTACACACAGTACTGTAAAATTATATTGGCCTTCTGCTGAGAGAAATATTTAATGCAGAAGTTGCTTCTGGCAAGTAACTTGGCATTTCACTGCTTCATCTACAAATGTAGTACCTGCTGTTTAAGAATAAATTGCCTATGTTGTATTAAATGGGGTGCTGGTTATATTGCCATAAATTCTGAACTAGATCAGTTGTGCAATAGAGCTTGGCCAGAGAACAAAAAATGGATCTTAGTGGATAGGCATGCAGTCCAGGAAACCATTAAGCCCAAAGTACCACTTGCTCCAAAGCTCTGTCTGGTTAATTACTGCATGTAGAATTTGCTCCCCCCTCGGGGGGGGGGGGGGTCTTGCATGCATGCCAGACTCCTCCATCTCTTTATCTCCATAAGTCTTCTGTCCTCAAGAATAGCTATTTAATCTGACCCTACTTGATTATGTATTACAGCATACACATCTTGAACCTCAGTTGGTAAAAATGCATCTGACAACCGACTGCATATAGTGAAGTACTAATTATACATCTATATGAAGGGTGTAGAATTCCAGACTAGGTGTAATGCATTTGCTGACAGCCCACTGGATATGTCCCTTTTCAGGAGCAGTCCAGAGGTGTCTGAAGTACTGTGGCAGTTGCAGGCAAATGAAGGCTAAAGCTATCGAATGTACTGCAAGAAGCAGTTTAACAAGCTCAACATCGCTTGTCTGCAGTAAGTACTAGACAAACTATTGCTGCCCAAATGCATTGTTTCACACCAGTGTGCCTGCTTAAAATGTATTTAAATATTGGCATTTAAACCTTACTTGCTGTCCAATGTCTTGCAAGTGAATAAATTTACTCCTAGTTCATGGGTACTAGTTACTAGGCTTGCAGTCTAGGGGACCATTGAGGACCTAGCCCAAATTATAAGTTTCTAGTCTGTGTCTAGGCATAGTGGAGGCAAGTAACTGCAGTGATTTTCAGTAGTCTTATTGGAACGGGCTTTGCATCAATGTGCATGTTCTGAAACTAACTATTATGCAGATGTTTACCAAAGGGAAGGGGGACAACTAATCAGATTTGCCTCTAGCCAAGGGTGTGTGCCTGCATATCTCCCTAGTTGGGGGGGGGGCAGTTGTCTACTTTTTTTTTTTTTTTTTTTTTTTTTGTAGCTCGTTCCATAATGCTAGTGTTTCTAATGCTGTCAACAGTCCATACTTCAGTTTCCTGTTTGCTCCTGTCGCCAGCAAAAGCATCCATGCAAAGCAGGAAATCTTAAATGGCAGGAGACTCAGGAAAGCAGGAATAGCTTAATGTGGCTGCTGTCCACCCAAACCAGCACTGGACCTAGGCAGCTTGCCTACATTACTTTGTACTGGATCCAGCTCTCCTTACAGTGGGCTAAAGATGATGATGATTCTATGTTTAGAATGTCTGCAAAATGCTTAACTGAAACTCTAATTTTAGCTTTCAGCACTGTAGTTTTGAAAGGCATGGCCCTTCAGTTGCATTACCTGAATAGTTGCACTAGATTGGCTGTTTGCATTAGCGATGTCTAGTATTAACCAACATTTTGACTGTTTGTGCTGTTTTAGGCTTTTCTGGTGGCTTGTCTTTGGCTGCTATGAAGTTGTAGTCTTCCAGTATGTGAGCAGTGGGTAGGAGAGGAGCTAGCAACCTGGAAAATTCCTCAGCAACTTAAGTTGATATGGGGGGGGGGGGGTGTCTTTGGTTAAGCAGACAACTTAAAACCATTCAGCACAACTCTGTCCACTGTCTTGTAAGTGGACCCAACTGCCTTATTAAAAACTACGGACTCTCCCATGCTTTTGGGGCAAGGGCTTACTGTGTGTGTGAGTGTGTGTATAAAGGTATTGGACTATTGGGGAGAACTGTAAGGTAGTGGCTTCTACATCTATTTTGTAAGAGTAAGGTAGTGGCTTCTACATCTGTTTTGTAAGAGGCTTGTTGAACAAAGCAACTGAGTAGGATGTGCAGTGTATTACGCTTTAGAAATTCATGGAAAAGTACCATGCACCCCGAAGTCCTCCTTAAAACTTTCTGACTTAAGATTGCAGGGTTCTAGTGTTGAGGCAGGATAAAGTTGCTTATTTAGGTGACGTGGCAACCTTGGTTAGGAGAAAACTTGTACAAGTGAAGTCTGAGCCCCTTGTAACTTGGGGAGGTTAGCTGACCTGGCTAGCTGTGTGTGTGTGAGATTCTTTGCACACACACGCACGCGCACGCACAAAGGGGAGGAGTCCTACTAGGCTGTTTCACTGGGGTTTGCTATTATGCCTTCCAGTGATGTGTTTGACATGGTTAACCTATCAACAGGGCTTTCAGTTAATGTTGTGCTGACATTGAGTATAGAGAACTTTAGTTGACAACTTGAAATGTTACTTGGTGCTAAATGTAGAAATTGAAGTGAATGTAGACCAGTGCCTGTAAAGTGCTAAATCTGCAGAGGGTTTAGCACATGCAGTATGAGGAACTAATGGCAAGTTGGGCATGCCGTTTGGTAAGTGAACCTGCCTGTAGACTTTGGCAGAAAGGACTTGAGCAAGCAACTGCTGCATGTATTTCTGAACTTTATGCTTTAACTAGTCTGGACTCCCCTGAGCTACATTTAGAAATGGTTTAGGCTTGAACCTTCCCAAGGGACAGTTTGTAAACAAAGGACTATTGATTTATCTTGTGCCATGCTTTGTACATCCACTGAGGGCCCCCTCTTATTGGGGTAAATAAACAGTGGCCATCTGAGAAAGCTAGTGTCTTTTGCAGCAGCTCCCACCCCCCCCCCCCCCACCAATAAAAAGGTGCAGTTAATCAGATGTGTAAGTTGTGCATTTTTTTTCTGTGGCTTTGTCACCCAAGCATGCTATTTGGGGCTAGACTACTATTGGCTAAGTCTTGGTGCCAATTTCACTAGACCCCCCCCCCCCCTCCCATCCTGGCTATTGCAGTTTAGTGTTGTCAGGCTTTGAGGAGTCACCAAAATGGTGAGCATGTCCTGTGGTATGGTGCACATTCTGTATAGTCTTGAGTAGTGGATTTGACTCTACCCATTCTGGTCTCAAATCCATACAAAATCCACACCCTATGAGCTGTGGGAAGCTTAGTCAGCCTGTGTTTTGAAACTGCTTGGTTTCACCAGTGTTGGGTAAGCTGTTCAGAGCTAGTTTCCTGTCCGTATTCTGGCAACTTCATTACAGGCTGCATTTAAAATTCTTACCAGATTCTCCACTATGCATAGTTGTGGAATATGTACATGCAGGTCTTTGGATAACTGGAATGTACAGCACTGGTGGCAAGTAAGCAAGTTCAGAGCATACCTCTCAAGTGTACCTCATTACGAGGAACGTACCTCATTTGGGGTCTGAAAGTTCATGTTCCTCAAAGTTCCACATTGAAAGACTCGTCACACATTCAGTGTCAGGAATTTTTTTTAAGTGAAATCCATTGTAAATAGAAATTAATCATATTAATTCATTAAAATATCTTCTTTATAACTAAAACCAGCATATGTTAACCATCCTATGACCTTCCTAGTTGAAGTTGTTAGTAAGCCATTAGCATGTGTTCCACATTTTGTCCATTTGTTCCACATTATGAGGGCTAGTGTTCCTCATTTTGGACATGGAAGGTTGAGAGCTATGGTTCAGAGATTAGTTGTAACTTCTCTCTGTGGGGGAGGTTAATACTCCTTTCACCACCTGATGATGAGGGGTGCTCATCCTTTTTAAAAGTATGTCTGACTAAAACTGGCTCCTACAGTATTTTGTTTTAATGCCTGGTGCACTTTATTGGGGGTGAGGGCATAGCCTCACCAAATGGTGCAGATCCTCATTTGAAAGGCTGTACATAGTAGCTCACATTTTAAGCTGTTGGAGCTAGCTGATGCATTTGTAAGGCTAAATTAATCTGTATAGCTCTCTTCCCACCATGAATTATGCTGGACCTGGTTTCGGGTATTTCCTCTAGTCTTCACCTCTTAAGACTGTGTCCCCCCATTGCATCCACTGTATTTAGACTGCTCCTGAAAGTCCTGATCAAGAGTACTAGCTGGAAGGAAAGCTATCTAGGCCCCCTTTTGTGAGGCCCAAGTGCTGGTGTTTCCTGATGAATAGGGAGATTGCATTACAAAGCTGCTACAGCTGCTTGAGATTTTTGTACATCTTGCACTCATTGTAAACCACCTCTTTCTAAAATGAGGTGGCATCTGACTATACACAAGGCAGTGCAGTTGCCTTGCTAGTTCAAACTGCTGTGTTTTGAAGGCTGTTGCATCTGAATTGCTCTCGTCTTGTAGATGTTTAGGCTGCCACGTCTGTCAGGCATATCCTAACTTCTCCCACCAGCCTGTGGGAGCATTCATTCATGGAAAGTGCTTGCAAATCTTGCAGTTAAGCTGTGCTTTAGTGCTGCGGTTATGAATTCATCCCAGTAAGACTGGGAAGTGGGCAGAATATAGTTGGGTTAAAATAAAGTGCAGGTGCAGAAATGCTCTGTTTAGGTTGCAAAGCAACAAGCTTGTATAAACTTTGTGCACACTGACCACTTCCTGCATTTTCATTTTTCTGAGGGTCATATCAGTAATTGAAAGATGCATTTCTTTTTCAGTGTGTGCAGCACACTTTGCCATACAACTCTTCCTTGGGCCTTCAAGTGTTGCAGCTTCTCGTGTGTTGTATCTGCAGGTAAATGTTTGCACTAATCATGCTGCAAAATGTGGTGTCATTTCAGCTTTCCATATCTACCTGCTTTCAAGAATCTATTTGCTCATTGGTGATGAGCCCAGAACTGTACTGAGGTTATATGGAATGGTCTTTGTCACCAGATGAGCCGTAATGTGTTTTAATTACAACAGCACATCTAATCGGCAGCAGAGTTGACCAGTTGTCATGTGTGCTCTGGTTCCAGTGAGTTTTTCCTTCCAGATTAACAGTTTTACATTCCAGCATACTGTTGGGACCTTGTGGCCCATGTCTTGGCTTGACTCTGCAGATGAGACTTGCAGAACGTTTTTCTGCCATAACTGTCTAGCTTTTCATCCACCATGAAAAACTCTTGCCAAGAGACCCTGTACTGCTTGTGGCTAAGGCACAGCTGTTGGTGTGCCTTTTCTTTGCTGGAATAAGGAACAAAAGTAGTATGTAGAGACCACTTGGTAACAGTCACCAAAGTATGGCTTCTTCATTGTCTTGCAGTTGTGCTTTCTTGTACTAACCTTGCTCTTTAAATTTTATTTGCAGAGGGCTTTTCTTAACACCCTATTTTCCCAAAAGAAAATCTGGCTATGAAACTTCCCTTTTATATATTTAGAATTAACTTCTCTTCCTGCAAAAGAACCCTAATTTGGATTATTTTAACTTTTGTGAGGTCCACTAAATGGTGAAAATCACCTGGAAGAGTGGACACTGTACAAATTGAAGATGGATTCATTTTCCTCATGCTCTGGCTTGAACACTGAGCACCACTGCACAGAGCTGAATGCTTAACTTGGGGCTGTGTACATGTCTAGATCCTTGGGAGGTGAGCTCAAAAAGTAAAGTTTGGCTACTAGTCATCCCAGGAGTGACTGTTTCATTTTCAGCATTCAGGCCAAGGTCATTCAGCTGAAGTAGCTAAAGTTGGAATAGGATTACATTTGTGTGCAAAGATTTTAGAGCAGCTTTTTGTGAGCACAACCACTCCCTTTGTTAGCAAAATTGAAACTTTGATGCTGAGACCATGTCTCCATCTGACTTCAGCTATAGCCATTTGAGTTTGGAGACTTTGCAAAAAAATATGTAGGTCCTAGTCATAGCCCAAGGCTGCTGTAAGTCTAGCCTTGGGTAAGCTTAAGTCTTTGTTGGGATTTGCAGGGAATGCTTGCTGAAGTCTAGAGACATTAACAGAGGTCCTTCCCCTGTGGTGGGTCAGAGGTCCTTTTATGTGAAGGGAGTTTTCTTTAAAGGAAGCAAGGCACACTGAATATTAAGGTAGAGCTGTTCTCTGCCATTTGTGCTGCAACTTGGTCCCTGCAACGCCTTGGCTCTTTTTCATCTGGATCTGAAAGCAATAACTCTAAGCCCCAGGTGTTTCATAGATCCACATTGATCAAAGTTGTTCCCATATCCCTCCCTCATTTATGCTTTGAGAATTTAGCCTGTTGCCAGTCATACACTGCATATGGGGAGGGTACTTTATCTCATGTCTAGTGATGGTCAAACTGAACATGTTGGAGGGAGGTCATAAAGTGCATTATGGTTGATGTTCTGTTCAGCAGAAAAATTGAGTACTTTAATCCCAGTGGCTTAAGACTAGTTACCCAAATGGGTTTTGCTTTCAAACAGGAAAGTGTGATTGGGTTGCAAAATGCATCTCCAGAGTGGAGAAGGTCTCAACATAGTTGGGACTGCAGACAGTGCATACGTCTGCACAAGATGCTGCCTGTGTCCTGCTCTGATGTTCATCGTGCATACAGCTGCAGTCATAACAGATGGGTTCTCCTGTCGTCAGGCGGGTCCTCGGTCGGCCGAATTCCAAAGTTCTAGGTCCGGTGTCGGTTGTCATCGCTTCTTCCCTGACGTCAGTGCGACAGGGGTATAAAGGAACCAGCCGATGCCATTTTCTTCAGTCTTTCTTGTCACGCGGTGCCCGAAGCAGAAGCAGTTCGCGAGTGCCGGTTGGCCAGCTCTTGAGATTACGAAAATTTGGAAACCGAAGTCTTCTTAAAAGCCAAGTACCCCGTTGGGGAAACTTTTCTTGCCTCAGACCGATGTCAGACAAAGTTAATTGTATTTCTTGTGGGAAGCAAATACAGCATAAGGATTTCCATTCCCTCTGTATACCTTGTTTAGGCCCAGACCACGACGTCTCAGTCTGTCGCTTTTGTGCTGCATTCAGTAAACGCACTAAGCGTCAGGCAGAGTTCGCCCAGCATTATGTTGGGAACGCATTTAATTATACTATGTCGTCAGATACTCAAGACTCCGGTTTTGTCTAAAACACGCAAAGACAAGGACCGACACTAGGTCCACGACCTCTACAGACACCACGCCAAAGCCTACTACACGTGGTCCGGTTCTCAGCGAGGCACCTACGCAGCCCCTGACTACCGACAACATTTATTTGACTGTCTCCTGTGCCCAAGGTCGCAGGCTCCTCAGCCCACACCCCGACTACAGATACCGAAGCCACTCTTGGCGTTGAAACTCAGAATGTGGACAGGTCCACCTCCACTCGAGGTGTCTACAGACCTTCCTCTTTCTCCATCAAGGCTTTCGCAAAGTCTAAAGCAACCATGCACTCTAAAAGACCAGCTACACAGGGCCCATGCCTAAGAAACAGATGCTTAAAATGGCTGAGGATTTAATTATTCTTATCAGAGGTTCTCTGCCCCCTCCGGACAAAAGGCCTAGAGTGGAGGAAGATTCCCCCTCTGATCAGGGCTCCATTATTTCAGAGCACTCTAATGATCAGGAACATTCTTACTCCCCTTTTGAAGACTCTCTGATGCAGAGGAGTCCATCCCTTCTGTATCCCCCCCCCCCCCGAGGATTACTCATTTGGGGAAGCTTTGCATACCTTAAGGGAACACTTCCACTGGGAAGGCCAGGAATATTCAGATTCCAAGAAAAGGCTCAGGGAATTTCTCTTGCTTCCTTGGCACAGGCCTCTGGCTATACCTCTTGTCTTGGACATCCTAGATGTTTACTCTGAGGCCTGCCTCAACCCGGACTCTCTACCTCCAGCTCCAGTTAAGCCTGACTGGTACTACAGGGTCTCTGACTCGCACCAATTTCTATACAAAAGCCATGCTGCTGACCCAGAAACCATCTCACAGGGCCCCAAGGGAGTTGAGGCCTCCATTGCTAAAAATCCATTGCCTTCCGAGAGAGATTCCAGATCCTTAGAAAGGGTGGGGGGGGGGGGTATATACCTCTGCTACCTTATCCATGAGGGCCTTAAACTGTCAGTTTCATATGCTTAAATACCAACAGTTTTTTATCACAATTGAAAAGTAAAATGTCACAACCTGAACCAGACTTGAAGGGAGTTGCAGGATTTGATGCATAGTGCAGAACAAGTGGGTAAGCATACCTTACAATATGGCTTTGATGCTCTAGAGGCCTCATGTACAGCTGCTGTTACAGGATCAGTCATACGTAGGCATGCCTGGCTCAAGGAACAAGCCTTGCCTGATTGTCAAAGCTAAATTACTAGACGCCCCTCTTCAAAAGGATGTACTATTTGGTGCTAATGCTGAGGAGGTATTGAAAATGGAGGAAAAGGCTAAATCAATGCAAACTGAGAATTTCTACGGGTTCAACCCCCACATTTTAGTAGAAATTGGCCTTCCAAAAACTGGTCCTTTCCCGCCACAGACAGACCCCAAAGAGGCAGATACAGGCGCCCGAGGGGCAGAGGACAATCCCAAGGATCGTTTAGAGGCAGACAATGGCAGGCTCCTACACAGAGGTGGTGAGGAGAACTTGCAATCTTTCAGAAAGCAAACCCAATGAGTTCCTCTTTGCATGCCAACCAGGTCTCAAATGGCAGCCCCCTTAGGAGGAAAGCTGGCATTATTTTCAAAAAATTGGCATATCGTCACAAAGGACAAATGGATCCTGGACATTATAAACAGAAGCTACAAATTCCATTTTCACACCCTTCCAAAAATGAGAGGCATGCCAAACCTGCCACACAATCAAAGGGCAGAGGCACAAAGGCAAATTGCAGATCTCATAAACATGAAAGCTATTCAAGAGGTACCTACGCACAAACAAGGTCAAGGTTTTTATTCCAGGCTATTTCTGGTGTCAAGGAAGGGAAAAGATTGGAGACCTATTTTGGATCTATCCGTCCTAAACGCATTTCTACTCGTACCAAAATTCAAGATGCTGGGCAAGGAGTCTTGGCTGGTAACATTGGACCTCAAGGAGGCATACCTGCATGTCCCAATCAGACAAAATTGCAGAAGGTACCTCAGATTTCTTGCAGGTTCAACCCATTATCAATTCTCTGCATTGCCCTTTGGCTTATCTACTGCGCCCAGAGTATTCGCGAAATGCCTGGCATCAGTAATTGCCTACTGCAGACTTAGAGGGATACAAATATACCCCTATTTGGACGACTGCCTGATCAAAGCGGGCAGCAAGCACATTCTTCTGAAACATCTGGCTTATGTAATAGTTATTGAACTCTCTGGGATACACAGTCAACAAAGAAATCAAGGCTAATACCCTCTCTAAAGATGATTTTCCTGGGTGCCAATTTGGACACAAACACCCAGATGGCCTACCTCACGCCAGAGAAGCAGGGGCAACTAATTCAATACTTCAAAACATTAGCAAATTGCACCAGGCTGACTGCAAGGAAAGTCCTGCAGGCTCTGGGATTCATGGCATCTTGCATATTACTAATCCCATGTGCAAAGCTGAAAACTACTACAGTGGTACCTGAAAAACATATGGTCTCAACACAGCCACAGTTTGGAAACAATACCACTAATTCCATGTCTGCAAAAGGAATTTCTGTGGTGGGCTCAAGCATGTCAAACACAGGTCTTCCATTCAGCAAGCCTCAAGCAAATCACCACAACAGACGCCTCGGACTACGCCTGGGGGCGCACATGACAGATCGATGCATTCAGGGCAAATGGTCCCAAAAAGAAAAGCACCTTCACATCAATCAAAAGAAATGCTAGCAGTAATAAATGCTATTATAGCTTTCAAGGACCTTCTACAACCAGGTCCACTATTGATAAGAACTGACAACACATTTATGTGGTACATAAGCAGGGAGGAACACATTCTTACCCCCTATGCAGACTGGCCATGTCACTTTGGAACATGGCCATGGATTTACAAATGGAACTACAAGCTCAGTACTTGCCAGGCAAGGAAAACATGCTGGCAGACAACCTAAGCAGGAATATGATTGATCCACACGAATGGAAATTGCATCCAAAAGTTTTTACAGAAATAATCCAAGAATGGGGAAGGCCAGACATAGATCTCTTTGCCTCCCACAAAAATCATCAATTGACAAATTTCTGCTCAAGGATCTTCCATCCAAAGGCCTGGAGAGTGGACGCTCTCTTTCAGTTGGACATCAATGACAGTATATGCCTTCCCACCTCTTCCTCTGCTGCCCAAAGTTCTATTGAAGCCCAGAGCAGACGGACCAAAGATGATCCTCATTGCTCTGGACTGGCCAAGGCAACACTGGTACCCACTCCTGAGGAGCCTGACTCATTCACCACCATGGACCCTGCCTCTAATGCCTCTTCTGACTCGGCAAAGCTTCAAAACTCTTCACAGCCAGCTAAAAACACTCAATCTAGCCGCATGGAAGATTCCTTAGCATCACAACCGGCCCTACTCTCCAAGGAGGTGCAGGATGTCCTTTTGGAGGCCAAAAGGCCATCCACTAGAAAAGCTTACTCCGCAAAATGGAAACGTTTGAGTCGAATGAGAAAAAGGGCCAGCACCCCTGGAAAACTGAATTTACCTCAAATACTACAATATTTGGCTGAACTGCTAAACTGACTTTCTCCTCCATCAAAATCCATGCCTCAGCCATTTCTGCAGAATACAACACTGATCCACCTTTATTCTCTCACCCCCTCAAGACAGTACCTCAGAGGGGCTAAGAATTTAAGACCTTCAAGGAAACTACCAATACCTGCTTGGGATCTTAATTTTTTTCTGGAAAAACCTTGCCTCCCTTTGAGCCAGCTGCCTCATCAGATTTGCAATATTTGTCCTGGAAAACCACTTTCCTTCTGGCTATCACCTCAGCTCGTAGAGTTTCAGAATTACGGGCTCTCATGGCTGTCCAGCCTTTTATCATCTTCCATCAGGACAGAGTTTACTTACGAACCAACCCGTCCTTTATGCCTAAAGTGGTATCCAGGGTAGCTTTAAATCAGGCTATAAATTTACCTACTTTTTATCCTAATCCTCGAAGGGGAGAGATTACTACATTCCTTGGACATAACAGACAACTCTGTTATTTGGGCAGAACAAAGCCTTTCAGAAAATCAGAACAGCTCTTTGTGGCCTATGCGGTAGGAGCTCAAGAATTGCCAACTTCCAAACGGACATGGCCCACTGCATATGCTTTTGCTATTCCTTTCATGGCAAAACGGTACCTACAGGCATTAGAACTCATTCCACCAGGGCCACTGCCACCTCTGCAGCCTTCCTCAGAGAAGTGCCTACCAAGGATATTTTGGAAGCAGCCACTTGGTGTTCTGTGCATACCTTCTCCAAGCACTACAACCTACTATTATACTCCAAATCTAGAGCAGGCTTTGCCACTGCAGTCTTGCAGGGCGTTTTGGCTCCTAGTGCCTACTACCCCTTTCTTAGCTTTGGGATTCTACCCATCTGTTATGACTGCAGCTGTATGCACAATGAACTTAGTACAGTTTTGTACCGACCATAAATGTAGATGTTGAGTGCTAATACAGCTGCAGTCCAGGATGTCCTTCAAGGATGCATCTGCAGTCCTAACAAATGGGTTGTCCTGGCCTCAGGGAGACCTGATTGGGGTATTCATTTATGGTGTATTTGCTTGCAACTACTGTATTTTGATATTGCACTGCATTATTGCACAAATTTATGTATTGCCTTCCTTCTGGGGGCACCTGACATCTGGGGCAAGAAATGGTGTCTGCTGGTTCCTTTATACCCCTGTCGCACTGACTGGGAAGAAGCGACGACAACCGACGCCGGAACTAGACTTTGGAATTCGGCCAACCGAGGACCCGCCTGATGGCAGGAGAACCCATCTGTTATGACTGCAGCTGTATTAGCACTTAACATCTACATTTATGGTGGGTACAAAACTGTACTTTCCCCTGAAATGGCTTCCAGCTTCTGGAGTAGGCATGTATCCCCTTCTATAAACTTGCAAAGTGCAAATTTGTAGTCTTGTGCTGCATGCAGGAGAACTTTTTAAGGCCTAAAGTTTCAACTTGCCACCATCAGCTGATAACTGCGGAATATGCATCCAAGCAGGCTTTTTCCTAGATGTTGCATGTGACTCCACCCACCCCCAGGTGGTGTGACGGAAGCATTCTCACTTGGACAAGATGTGCATTTTTTATAGGCAGTTAGATGATGGTAGTAATGTATTAAGTGCACTTTTTTTTTTTTTTTTTTTCTCTTTCCCAGAGGAGGTTTGGGGACAGCTGGTCTGATGCTGCTGCTAAATGCAGTTTTCGGGACTCTTGTCTGCTTTCAACTTCCCCCATGCTAACTACATGCAGATGTTTTGCACTTGCCTTTACATAAGCAAGGTATATAGAATGTCTAGACTTGCTCTGTATTCTCTGACCAGGTTCAGACTTTCTGAATGCTAAAAACTTGCCTGACTAATGCAAGTGTGGATGTTGGAGGGGGGCTGGGGGGGTGAGGAACTTTCACATAGGACACCACCTTGCCTATCCTGGATGAAGAGGCTGCCTGGTCTGTCATAATTTGGTGCCTGTTAATGGGAAGTGGCGCAGCTTGTGTTGTCTAGTGCATAGTTGGATAATGCAAGTGGGCAAATGCAAAAGGTCATTCACCAGAGGGAGTGATTGGGAGGTGGTATGGACATCTGCTCTAATGGTTTCCTCCCACGCACTCAACCTGACTTTCTTGCCTCTTGCAGCTAACCACTATAACATTGGGAGGGTTTTTAAAGCACCTGTTCTGTGAACGAATAATGTCAACTGCAAAAATCCTTTTCTTGCTTAGAAATTACTGTTTTCTTCAAAGGATCTCAAACAGCAGTTTGTGCTTTCTGGCTGGAAACGTGGTAAACACACACCTACTAAAACCATGTCTCCTTAAACTTCCTGTCCTTTCTAAAATGGAGTGCTTGCACATTGGTAAGAGTGCTTGCACATTGGTAAAACTGGCAAAGTCCATTCCATAAACAATCCTGAAGATACCACCTTGGACTAGATGTTCTTTCAAGATGAAATGGGCCTGTAATTAGGGGTGAGAAGGAAGGTAGCATCTTGCAGTTTACCCTGGGGAAGGGGAAACTAAACTTTCTACACTTTTTTTTTTTTTGCAAGTATTCTGTGCCTTGTGTATTAGAACATGTGATTTGTCACCTGGGCTGCATCTGTATAATGGGAGTACTATCCTGGTGAGCAAATATGCAGGTCTATTGGCTAGCTGGGGATGAGGTTTTAGTTCAGGAATGTTCTAGCTGCCCTGGAGGAATGGGCAAGTAGATGGAGCATGGGGGAAAGGAACTCTAGAATGTTTTGGGTTGGCAACTTGACAGCAAGGAAAGCCATGAGAAGACTTTCAAGTTCTTCAGCAAGAGGCAGTGAAACTTGTGCAGAGGATGTAGCCCAGAATAGAGCCTTGCCTAGGCCAACTTGGCAGCCACCTAGGGTGCTGCTGTATTCCAGTCTTTGTAGTAAATTATTTTTGAATGTTAAATGAGGAAAAGCTGAAGAGCAAGACATTAATTGGAATGATGTAGGCACTGGGGATGTGTTTGGGCAGGGGAGCTACTATGTTGCCCCTGGAGCTTTGTATGCCAGAGTGAGACCTTTAAAAATCCACCAGTCCTCATTGTATAGGCTTTAAGCCAGTTGATTGTGTTGCACTGAGCTTCATACCCTGCTTGTAAAGCTCTTTGCTAGATCACGTTTGGTAGCTTGCATAGACTAACCCATTGCTGTGGTCACCCTCTAATTTTTAACTTCCGTAATGGTCTACGAAGGTTAAGGGTTGTACTTGACAATGCAGTTTGCACATTGCTTTGCCTGGGGTTCCTTTTACTGTAACAGACCATTTGGAGATCCTGGTGCTAGTTTTCTCCCGAGGGACCGATGCTGAAAGCCGTGATTATTTTTTTTTTGTGTGTGAAGCTCTTGAGAGCTGTTTTAGCTACCAATCCCAATAGGGGAAGTATCAGTACTAGCTTTTGGCATGAATCCTAAATACAGTAGTGTTGGTTACTTCACTTTTTGTCTAAAATGATGGCCCTTGCCATGGGGGAGGGGACCTTTTTAAATGCAAAGCATGTTCATTCGTTGAGAATGAAGCCCGAGGATTTTAGTAAAGGGCACTAGCTGGTCCAGGGAGTTTATTGGAATGGCTGCATACTGTCACATGATACCACCAGTCATGGATCGGTAGCTTCTTTCCTGGATAAAGTTTGCCGGTCCTGGTTGAACTTGCTCACTATACTAGACCACCTTCGTCCTAGATTCCACTTGGTCCTCCTAAACTCCTTTTGTTTCCCCACTACCTTGCCTTGTCCAATTCATCTCTGCAGACCTTTCCTCCGTACTCGCCCAAACTACCTGAAGACACCCTGCCATGCATCTAACAGCAAGAGGTCTTCCTATTAAACATCACTTTACGTGATCTGAGACAGAGTTGAAATCTGATTTCTCAATGTTTTGGTATGTTCCAAGAACCGGCAACCAAGACTTTTTATTTTGTTTTATTAAAAAAAAAAAAAAAAAAAAAAAAAAAAACTGCCCAGGACACACACTTGGGTACAAGAGCCAAACTTCTAGTATGTTTTTAGAGACTAGACATTCTAATAATGGAGTATAACCATTTTTCCTCGCTTTCTTCAGCTTATTTTCATTTCACTTTAGTATGACATGTATGTTTTATGATTCTTGTTGCAACATTTTTTACTCTTGTTTTGTAGTGCAGCAATATATCTCTACTAAATTTTTGAAATATTGTGACTGTAGAACTTTATTCTCCCCTGGCCTGTGCTGAAAATTGTCCCTTTCTGAAGTTAAGGGCTCTGAAAACCATTGGGAATAGGTATAGAAGGGGTTCCAGTAACTGGTGGCTGGATTTGTACACTCAGTATGACTTTTTTTTTTTTTTTTTTTTTTTGGCTCAACCCAACAGTGTGGATTTGTAAGACTTTTGTATACCCCTGCAATAGCATGAAGAAAACATGAAGGGTAAGTATCAACACCCCCCCCCCCCCAATATGAGGAGGTTTTACAAATTTTACTAACAGAATGTTGGAAAGCTGCAACCTTTTTTTGCTGCTCCTTGAATGTCTGCACTTTTTGTTTTGAGCGTGATCAAACAGTGCTGTTCTCCGCTTCTCTTTTCTCCCACAGTAGGATGTTCATACTATAAATGTCTAGCTTCAGCTCTCCAGTCATGCATTAATGGAAATGGTAAACTTCTACACTGCCTACCGATGAAATGAATGCTCTGTAATGTGTAAACATTTAAAATGCATTACTGCACTACTTTGGACAAAATGTATAGTATGAGAATTCAGTCTCTCCCACGTTGAAAATTGTTACAGGATGTGAGGATTTTAGAGCTGCCCTCCAAAGTGCTTAACTTTTTGTCTTTCATCTATGAAGTGATGAGAAATTAAGGGAAATGTCTTGAATGTACAGCGAAATTGAAGGCAAGCATTCCTTTAGTCAGGAGAGTAAAGAATTCCAGCCAGCTAGGAGTGTTTTTGCCATATATGGCAAAAAATGCTGGAATGATGTGATTAGTGTATGAGCCAGGAGGACTGGGTGGGATCTTGTGGTAAGAGGGGGGCTGAGGGGTGGGATAAGGGGTGTGGTAGCAGTGTGAAGATAAAACTATATACTGTGAAGTTTTGATGGAACAAAACTAAATCCTCCCCCCCCCCCCCCACCAGCTTCCCACACTGAAAATGCTTGCTATAATGAGCTTGTCTTCCTCTCTCTAGATTCCCAAGTGTTTAATGGCTTCAAACTTGCAAGTAAAGAGCTTGTGGTTTTTAGCTTGCTTTGTGCACAACATTACTTTGTGATGTAAAAACAATTGTAAGTTTAGATACTACAGGAAGTAGTTGCCTCCATGAGTAAGCAGTGACTAAACTGTTGCAGACGTTTGCTGTGGGGTTCTGCACTAAATGTACAGGGAGAAAGTTAAATTTCACTTAAAGCTGTAACACTAAGCTGTGGTGTAGCAGAGTCCTGACTTGGGTTTTTGTCTTGTGATACTGGCTATCATAATGTGCCCTGGCATGCTCATCTCTGCTGGCCATGTTTATGTATTTCTGGGATCCAGACATGCTTTACTAGCATATGTCCAAATCACAAAACATCGAACACCTACACAAGTGCTTGACATTGAAAAGTGCTTCAGTGTTTGTGTGCCTGTTTCGTTGATTGGACTACAATGCCAGTAAGGGGAAATTGGGCAAAGCCCCCTGCAGAAACTTGGTTTATTTTTTGAACTACACATACAGAAGCGCTTTTTGATTTAGCACTTTCGTGTGTGTTCGATTTTGTTTTGGACACATGCTAATATAGCATGTGTCCTAGACCTGTATTTCTATATGCAAACTTCACTACTGTAATAAGGAGCCCTCTACTTGTCGCATGACAAAATAGTTAAGTGGTTGTGGGAGGCAGCACTGCATTATGATTTGAAGCGAGTTAGTAATGCAGGGCAACTAAACTTGTACTGCTTGACTACTAGATTGATCATAGCTGTACCCCAAACTGGAGTACTTTGTTCATATAATTTTTTTCTTTAATGGAAAAGTGATAAATTTATTTGTGCAAACTTGTTGCTTGCAGGAAGCATTGCCTACTTAATTGTATATAGTTTTACTATAAGCTGGTGGGATTGGTTGGTGGCGCGTGGTTGGTGGCGCGTGGCTGCAATCAGAGTTCCCGAGTAACTCAAGGTAATCGTCCTCCTTCAGCAGGAATTTAAACTGTTAGAGAGCCCTGATTTTAAAGGGTGGCACTGACCTAGTTTGGTTTGAAATATTTAACTTAGGTGGCCTGCAGTTTCATCTTACAGAGTAGTGGAGGAAAACTGAAGCACTAGGGCATGAGGGAAAAGTGGGAGGTTGACGTAATGGTTAAGGTGCTTACCTTAGAAACACAAGGTGCAGGGTTTGATTCTGACATGGGGTAATAGACTAGGCTTAAAAATGGCCAATAAAGGCAGTTGGCCTAGTACTAACCTATAAACCTATGAAGTCAGCCCACTCATTGAAGCTGGAGTGTCACTATATACATGGTACTGCATATATTTTGAGTAGTCTGCTGCACTAGGAACTGATCTGCTTCTAAGCAGAAGTATAGGGCATTGCATGCCACACTAGTATTTGGCATAAATGTTTCCAGAAAGCTTTTTTCCTTCATGCTTTTGTTCCAGACTCCCAAAATACTGTACTTGTGTCCTCCATGCTCCCTACATGACTGCCACTCATTAGGCAAGACCTTTTAAAAGCAAACTTTTTTTTTTTTTTTTTTTTCCTTTGGCCATCTAGTCTTGTCCACCATAGGATGCTTTGTTTTCTGCACATGAAGTGGTGGCAGGATTGGTGCAGTTTCTCTGCTTGATTTTCCTCCTTTGGTTTAATTACATAATCTCATCTCCATCTTGAGCATGAGTGGACGTGCTTTTGCCCATGTACCTTTGTTTGCACTAGTTTAGTGTTGATTTTATGCTTTGCTCCGCCAGTAGAGCAAACTGGGTAACTGTCAATTTCCAACTAATTTTGCCTAAATCTTTTGCTAGACTACATATGCTGAGGGCTTTGGACATGAGCTGAGCAGGGCAGATTAGACCTCTGTCCTCAGCAACCATTGTATGGGCATTCCCATGCTGTTAAATGGGTATGTGCCAGGGCTCCAAGTCGGCTAAACCTGTAGTAGGTGCCTAGACTGCCTTATTGCAGTCATGAGCAGTGGTTGTACTCTACCTTCAATTCCTAAACTTCAGTCTTGTTTGACCCCAGCAAATTGTAAGGGAATGCTGTTCTGTGGAATTTCTAGAGTCCTCCTCTCCTGTCTAGACCTGTAACAATTGGTAATAGATTAGTTAGAGGGTAAAAGCTTGGTGGATAGCAGAGTCGATGTCTTTAAAATAGCTAAAGAGAACAGCTAGGTCCAAGGAAGGGCTGTTCAAATCTGAGCTTCAGCAACCTTGTGGGTTTTTGTTTTGCAGGAGGTTGGGGAACCGAGGATTTAAAGGTGTTCAAAAAAGGTCTCCAGTGCTGGTGGGACTGAGTCTGAGACTCTTGCATATAGTCCATAGTACCTTTTTTTGAATGTCTGATACTTGGGACTAATCCTGCCTAGTGTTCAGTCATGTGAACCAGTGTTCCAAAAGAACCTCCAAATTCCCCCTAGGGCAGGAGGATAATTAACCTGAGAAGAGTAGGCCAGTGAACCCTCACCAGAATCTAACTCCCCTCTTACTTGGGTTACCCATTAAACTTTTTGTTGCTTGGTTCTCTGCCCTTCAGATAGTTTGAGAGGGCTTCAAATCCGTAAGGGCATTGAAAAGCCCTTCAGTAAAATTCTGCCATTCTTGAATATCCGTAACCACAAGGGCCACATGTCTTTTTATAAAGGAGACAGGACCAGACATCAGCTTTAACTAGTCCTGAAGTTCAGGGTCCTGCCTAGTTTCAGTGAGGGTTACAGGCACCTCTTCCCTCAAATATTTGGGATTCCCCTAGATCTTCAAGCTGTGGTCCCCCTCCACATCTGTAGTGCATGTAGATGCAGCCTCTGTATATGTGCAAGTAAGCAGCCCCAAATGTGACTCTAAATCAGATGTAACTGATGGTTCCTCATCCAACCTCAGACATCTGGAGGAGGCTGGACAAATTCAAAGTATGCCTTTTTAGCTCTTCAGTGCTTAACATCTGGGTAGGGGGATTTGGAGGCCATAGTACCCTACATCAGAGTTTTTAAAAACTAGTTCTCCAGGTTAATTTGGGGATCAACTACTAGAGTATTGGACAAATTTATGGCAGATCTTGCAGTGGGATATGGTTGGTGTCCACCCAAACAAAAGCACTTCATGCCCATCTTTATGGGGAATCTGCCTCCCACAGTTGCACCTTCCTGGATGAAGTGTAAAGGAAAAACTCCGAGGTACTTTCCTTTTTTTGCTATAGATATAGCTATAGATATAGAAGTTTCAGTAGCTGAAACAACTTTCTTGCAGACCAAATTCAAAGGTAGTGTTTGCACTGTTGCTAAAATTTCTCAGGTTAGGTGCTTGTAAATGTGTACATTGTGCCTTGGTCATCAGAGGTACAGCACCTGGAAGGTATTAAGGTTTTGGTATGCTGCCTGCATATTCTGCAGGATCTTCCAGATATTGGAGTGCAACAGTGATTTAGGAAGGACAGTAAAAGCATCATTGCTGGGATATATGCTAATGGGTATGGAGTGGTACCAGTTTATCCTGATGAGGCTTACTGCTGTTGTACCAAATACTTTCAAAGTCAGGAAAGATCCTCAAAGAATTGCTAGATTCAGTTGCAGTTATTTTGGAAGACTGCTCTGCTAAAGCACTTCCTAAGTAAAGACAAGTAAAATCACGTTTTGAAGCTAAATTTAAAAATGTACTATGGGGGTCTCCTTCCAGTGGCAAGGAGACTTGTGGCAGACCTCTAATACCAGAACTTTGTAGACTTGGGCTTAACCTTGCCCAAGGAAGGTGAGCTCTAGCAGTTGAGACAACCTATAGGCTTCAGTCTTTTTGTCATTAAGTCTATATTCTGATTTATGCTGGAGTTTGCAAGATTCCACTAATCAAAGGTGGGTAGGAAGTGTGTACCTGGTGCAGTAACTGAAATGTAGCATCAAACTCTGCAAAAAAATAGATCCCCTCATAAATTGCAAGGATCTAGGGACTGGAATATAACTAAACTTTATCTTCAGAGAACTATTCTATAGTCGGCCCAACTTTTAAAGGGCATGTCTCCAGGGATGTCACGGCAGCTTGGCAGCACTGGGTTCAATATTTTGTTTGGTCTCTGAACAAGCAAAGTGAAGCCACTTGCAAAAGTACAAAAGATCAGCTTTACATAGAGCTTGAAATGCAATCGGGCCAGGTAGTGATTGCGTATAGTATTGTGTGCCTGGATTATGAATTCCCAGTGGCAATGGGATCCCAAGTCTCCATGCAATGACTAATGGAGATGTTCCTTCCTGAATGTTAAGTTAATGTGTCTGCCTTCACTGTAGCTATAGTTTTGACCTAGATCTACCCACAAGCAAATCCCCAAGTCCCTTTCAAGATGTAAGTAGACATTGTCTTGTCCTGCATTGGACAGTTTGGCAGGTCTGTGCATCACTAGTGTGCCATGAAGCCTGACTTCAGATTAGCAAGTTTGAAACTTCCCATTTTGCATGGCTTGTCTGCTCCATGCATGCAGTGAAGTCTAGTTTAAAAAGCAGCAATTCTGGAGGAAAATAAGGGTATGTCCAAGAGTGCAAGTGGTATCTAGAGAGCAAAGTCGAACACTCCCAGCACCAGTTTTGAGTACTTGCATTCTTTAACTCTGCCTGCAGTGTTCTCATTAGTTGCTGTGGTACCTCTCCGGTCCATGGGTGTGAAATCCTATGTAAAACTGGCTGCAACTGAATTGTGCAACTTGGCATTTAAGTTTGGTAACAAGGGAATAAGTGCTTTGTACCAATCCTCTTGCAATGTCTCCCGCCTGTGGTAGATATGCCATCTGCTCATTGAATTTACTACACCAATAGTAAACGTCTAGTTTAGGTGCTTGAATACTACCAGGAAAGCAAACTGCTGTCAGTGTGAAACAAAAAGCCAACATGCTGCAAACAAGAATCCAGTATTAACCATATTAGACTGTGGTCCCTTCAGTTTACTAGTGAGCCAGATACTGTGACATCTCAACCTATTGCCATTTAGCATACTGTAACCAACACTCTCATTCCTAATGTTTTGGTAGAAATTCTTTCCCTTTAATTGTGACTATAATAACAAGGTTAAATCTTGTATAATTGACTTTGCACAGATATAAACTAGGGCATCAGTTTGACTTTCCAGAGGTGGTGCTGTGAAAGGGCTAAACCCTCCTATTCTGTAATAGACTTGTAGAATGGGACTGGTAAAATTGCCCTAGTTTTTGGTGTGCCCTAGCAAAAGGCCTTTTGGTGTGCCCTAGCAAAAGGCCTTTTGGTGTGCCCTAGCAAAAGGCCTTTTGGTGTGCCCTAGCAAAAGGCCTTTTGGTGTGCCCTAGCAAAAGGCCTTTTGGTGTGCCCTAGCAAAAGGCCTTTTGGTGTGCCCTAGCAAAAGGCCTTTTGGTGTGCCCTAGCAAAGGCCTTTTGGTGTGCCCTAGCAAAAGGCCTTTTGGTGTGCCCTAGCAAAAGGCCTTTTGGTGTGCCCTAGCAAAAGGCCTTTTGGTGTGCCCTAGCAAAAGGCCTTTTGGTGTGCCCTAGCAAAGCGAACCCGGTATGTATGAACATTTGTTTAGCAAACAAGTCATACTGTCCTTTCAGACTAGTGGTCCTCTGACTCCCTCTTCACATTTTTAACTTCCACTGCTTAGTGTGATTGGTAACCATTTAAATGGACTGATCAGATCCTTGGAGCAAAATCCTATGCTTCAGAGAAGCAACATGCAAGACCACTGTAAAAATGGAAACTAGTGAATTTCGCAAGCAATTGCATTATAAAATGGCCAAGCTGTAATTTTGGGATCAAGTCACAAATGGGCAGACTGAAGAAAATTAATATTTTAGCAAGTAGGGTGGAACCTGGCAGTTTTTCTAGTTTGATATGTAGTACTAAATATGAGGCTAAAATGTATCTAGCGTCAAATATAGGATTGCTTCTAAGATCAATTTTAAGTGTTCTCCAATGTTGGGAGTCTCACTTTGATGGGCCTTCACTTAATGAATCCCCCTGTCCTATTGTAGTGCCAAAGTGCATTCTGAGCAGTGTAATGCCCACAGGTCTAGCTTCCCCCTCCATAAATACAAATGGTCTGGTGTGAAAGGCTTATTTCTGAAGGACCTGTTCATCTTTGCTGTTTTTGGAGATGTGGTTTGTCTGGACCAGGCATGAGTAACTAGTCCTGTGGGAATGTGGACTAAATTGGTGGGATAATGAGGTTATGCAGCATTTTCAATTGTATTGTCTTGCCTGCATAAAGAATGAGGTACTGTTAAGGAAACAGTTTGGGGGAGGAGTTGGCTACCCTGGAGTAGCAAGTACTCTTTGCCCCCCCCCCCCAAAAAAAAAAAACAAAAAAAAAAACAACTTAAGCTGATTAATTCCAGCAGCAGGGTGTGTCTAGCCCAGAAAAGGTTAGATTGTGTACATACCCCACTTTTATTGGTGGGTCTTGATGCAGAGAAGGTATTAGACAGTGGAGTAGGACTTCATGAGCAGGGCAATGGAAGAATTTCCTTGATGAAACTAAGGTTGATTCGAAGAATGGGGGATGAGAGGTGTGAATTAGTGGGTCTGGTTCTCTCCAATAACTTCTGCTTGAGTAGAAGTTCTGAGGAACCAGGCAGGGTTGTCTGCTTTCCCCCTTTGCTTCATTATGTTTAGAACCACTGGCAAAGAAAGTAAGGGACTCTGAAATTTTAAAGGATATAATTGGTATGGTAGTTGGGGGGGGAAAAGCTGGCTGTATTTCCAGATGTTATACATGACAAAACCAGAAAGGGACATTAGTGTTGTAACATTTTAGAACAGTTTCATATCTTCTCTGGATTCAAAAATCATTGAAGCTACTAAAAGTTTATGTACCTACATACAAGTTGGTCCAACTATCCATACTTATGGGGACATAAGAAAATGAAGTATTTTAGGAGTATGCATTAGAAATTACTGGTATCCGCTAAGGATATGTGGGAAGACTAAACCGAAGAGAATAAGATGCACCATTGTTTTTATTCCCTTTAGTTTTATACACAGGTGAGGCATACTTTTAACTGGAAGAGAAGTTGTTGATGGCAGAGTTGAATGATTATATCTGGGAAGGAAAGACAGCAAGGTCAAGTGGGATAAGATTCTACCAATGTAACAAGGTGGACTAGGGTTACTTAATTTGTGGGGGTATTTTAGAGCAACCCAGTTAAGGCTCTTGTACATAGCACAAGCAGAAAACTAAGTTCCCTCCAGTGTCAGAATCCTCCCTTTCCACTTGAATTGAAGAAATGAGAGATTGGGATTTTGGATGCAGACTCTTGGAGAACCAAAATCATACAGAGCATTATTCATAAAATAGCAATGTATTTCAAGAACCAAACCCAGCCAAGAGTGGAAAAGAGATTTTTGCCAATAGGGTTGACTGTGGTCAGGGATACAACTGGGCCAGAGGGGGCTGGGATTTATTGGAAAAACTGGCAAAGGAGAAAATAACTAGAAAGGGAAAAGGTAATAGAAAAGAGGTAATTTATTTGGATATGTGCATCTCCCAAATATGCAACAAATTCTAGAAGATTTGCCTGAAAGTGTTTTGGATAGGTAGTTTTATAGCCAAAGTAAGACTCCAAAGAAGCTTTCATCAGGTTGAAAGCAAATGTTGGAGGCGTGACTAGCAAGAAAGAGGTAGCTGAGAACACCTTTTGTGATGAACTGGCAGAAATTTTGGATTCCCTGCAGCCCACTCAGATGCTGGGTGATTTTTGAGTTATGCTACAGAAATTGGAATTGCCTAGAAATAGTAAAGCTTTTGAGTTTAATTATGGTGGCTGCCAAAAAGCAATTACTAAAAAATGAAATTGTCTATACCAACTCTTACTAGATGTAGGGAATATAACGGAGATAAACTGGAATTGGGATCTTTAGAAAAGGGAAGGAGCAAAATACATAGGAAAAAATGTGAATTGTGTGAACAGTATATGCAGAGCAGGAGTGAGGTTTGAGGCAGGGTTTGAATGAGTTATGTGCTGGACTGACCATGACTGGAAGCTTTGTAAGTTATGTATAATGCTTAAAACTACAGTTTCGGTGGTGTCTGTACCTTTTGCCACTAAAGTGATATTTTGTATGTTTATATAAATGGAAGATCGCCTTTGTCCATGTGGAAATTTTAATAAAGATGTTTGAAAACGAAAAGATTGTGCTCATACCCGTGTTTGGGTAGAAGTCCTAAATGGGAATATTAAAGGGCTGAGAATTTCACTGGGCCACACTAGGTGGCTGCTTATGTTCAGGCACTGATCTTTTTACCCAGTAAGATATTAATTTACCTTAAATGTTGAGTTTATGAAGGTTGAATAGGGGGTTACTATTAATCCTGCCATGCCAAAAGACTTGGCAGTATATAGGCCATTATCATGTTGCAGTAAATTGTTGGTAGCCCTGTACAGTGCATTTTACTGACAATGTTATGGAAGCTGTGCTGTTGGGCCATCCAGGAGTCCACTGATGTATGGCAAAATGTGTAGAATTGTAGGCGTCTTGGCTGGTGGGGTTTGGTTTGTGGACCTATAGTCTTTGCATCTTGGAGTGCATTTTTTTGCACTTTTTTGTGCATGTACTTTCATTAGGAAATTATGGAGTGCTTAAAGGATGCTTGGACTGGGGTAGAAGTAAGCAAAGGGTAGTGGTAAGAGGCTTGGTGGCAATGGCTCTCCTTTAGTCTTCAGTTAAGCTGACTTTTTTTTTTTTAGTAGGGCAGTAGTCTGCATGGAAATATTTAACACTTTCTCCAAATGTTTTCTGTGGTCACCTGGAAATAACTTTCATAAGCTGCTATAATAAATGTAGGTAACCTGAACAGAACTATTTTGTCCCGTATAAGGTAAAGGATAAATGGGATGTGCATTACTTGGGTTGTGCTTGCATTGTCTGCAAACACACTCTGGTGGCCACCTCCAATTTTCAGTCCAATGTCTAGCCCCACTCCCCCAAGCCACATTGCACTAGATTTGGTGACTTGTACTTCATGCCTGCAATCCTCGTAAGTGGGGTTTTAGTTGTGAGATTTCCAAGAGGATGGTTAGAATAGCTTTTCTGCACAGACAAATGGTCTTGTCTCTGTCACATTGGCCACCTGTAGAACTTTGTGCCCATTTCCTAGGTTAGGGTTGGATGTTTTGCAGTTACTGTTGGGCCAGTGCATTCCATTATGGGCTTGATGAGCAAGCTGTTGTGCATGGACACTTGCATATTTGGCCATGATGTGACATTCTACTTTGTAGTGGTGATGACTGGCAGGCCCATACAGTTGCATGTCCTAATTCCTGTGCAGGAGTAGTACTTCAGTGAGGGGGGAAATTGCTTAGGACCACAAATTTTAAAACTATAAAGTCCTGTGCCCTGCTCTGGTTACATCTGTTTTGTACTGGCATGAATTGCTGAAAGAGCTGCAATCTTGATGCTTATTCGTTGTCCTTCTGCTTTCCTTTTGTAGATAGCAAAGCCATAGTTGATGGGAATCTGAAGCTGATTCTTGGCTTGATATGGACTCTTATCTTGCACTACTCTATTTCAATGCCAATGTGGGATGAGGAAGAGGATGAAGAAGTAAAGAAACAGACTCCTAAACAACGTTTACTAGGCTGGATCCAGAACAAGCTACCTCATCTCCCTGTAACCAACTTCAGTAGGGACTGGCAGACTGGGCGTGCACTGGGAGCTCTTGTGGACAGCTGTGCTCCAGGTAAGTGGGTCTTGTAAGCAACATTTTCCAGCTGCTCACCAGGTTTTGTTGTGAAAGTCTTTTTTGGTATACTTGGTTGAGTATATTCCCATTCAGTATGATCACTTGTGCTTCCTCATGAGTACATTAAAAGTCCCACTTTTAACTAGTGTAGTGTTGCATGTTTTTCCCAGGAATGTGGCCTGTGTGCCTGTCAACGGTATCTAGTGCTTTTGCAGCCAGGTGTTTCCCACACATCTGGGAGTTCCAACTAGGCATAAGCCTTTCATGATGTGTTAGCATTGTGTATGGATTACACACAACAGGAAATAAAGTAACTAGGCATTTCAAGTCCAGAGTTTGCCTTGTGATTTTTTGATTGCAGGCACATTTGATTGCAGGCACACACATGCCATTCTAAAAACAGTTTCCATTCAGGTGTGTGACTGCAGTTTACTTCAGCTCATCTCCTTGGACAGTCTTGAGCATGTATAGGAAAGACTCTGGCATGTTTTAAATTTAATATGCAACTTTTACTGGGTGGCTTTGAAACTGTATTAAACGATGTAGGGAAGAACATTCAAATCTGTACTTGGTATGACGCACCCTAGAGAATCTTGTCTGGTTACAGTTTAATACTGTGACACTTGGGCACAATGATACTGACAGAACTAAAACTTTATTGTGGGTATTTGACATTTGAATATGGCATGTTGATCTGGTATGAACTACTGTGCATGTTAAAGTAAATGTTTCCTGCATTAGTTATAGAAGTTGGCCTACTTTACGAAGTAAAGATTAACCATTGAAAGGTTGTGACTATACCAGTACCATGTCTTATTTGTGTTGCAGTATTCATAACATGAGGGAGTTGGCCACTGATTTGGCAGTATACAAAAGCCTAGGGCTGCTGTGAGGTACATGTGATGTTGCACATAACTAGTCCAGTGTCAAAAAGTGGTCTGGTATAAAGTGGATGTTGGCATGTACCATGCCTCCCAACTTTTCTGCTGCCGGTCGGAACATCTTCAGTTTGCTTATCAGTGAAGTTCTAGATTTTGATCCAGATAAGGTGTTCATCATGTTACACTGCTGCAGTCATTACACTTGGGTTATCCTGCAGTCAGGCAGTTTCAAAGTCTTGGTCCGGCATCTGTTGTTGCCTCCTCCTCCCTGACATCAGTGCAGCAGGGGTATATAAGATGCAGCTGATGCCATTTTCTCCAGTCTTTCTTGCCGCACGGTGCCCGAAGCAAAAGCAAGTGCCGGTCGGCAGTCTCCTGAAATTTTCATTCAGAATCCCGAACCGAAGTCTTCTACAAAGCTAAAAAGTACCCCTTTGGGGAAACTTTCTTGCCTCAGACCGATGTCTGTAAAAGTTAATAACTGTATTTCTTGTGGGGAAGCAAATACCTCATAAGGATTTCCATTCTTATTGCATCCCATGCCTAGGCCCAGACCACGACATCGCTGTCAGTCTTGTGCTAGGTTTAACAAGCGCCCTATTAAACGTCTGATTTTTGCCAGACATTATTTTGGTAGAAAATTCGATTCTTTGGTGGGTACTGCTGTGAAGGATCCTAGCTTCTCCATGGGGGAGGGGGGGTGCAAACATCCTATGGGTGTAGGGGGCAGGCTCCTTTATTTCTGAAGGCCTGGGATGGCATTCTTCAAATATCTTTGCAAAGATGTCCCAAACAGTGCGACTGCATGCTGACATCTGGTCCCTCATCCCTCCACTGCATGGATGTCCTACACAAGCAAGCAACCAAGCATTTCTGCTCCTGTTCCTCAAGAAAAGAACAGTCTTCATATTGGCAAGCCTTCTCTCAAAGGTGTCTAATGCCTTTATGGCCCTGAGAACACTGGGGTCTCCTTTCCCTCTTTCTCCAGGTCCCCCACGGAAGAAGATCTGAGGGGGGGGGGGGAATCGGGTTCATCTTCCAATGAAGATGAATCATTGGTATACTCTGTCCAAACGTAATCTCCCTTGGGATAGGATAGGCTTCTCCTGAAGAATCAAATGGCACAGATCCTCCAGGGGAGAATATTGTGTTTGGGGAAGCCGTAGTTTAAAATGAGGGAATTCTTTAAATAGGATTTCTCTCGGGTGTATTTCAAAAAGGTAATGTTCTATAGAGGGCCTCCTTGTCATCTGCAGTTCCTCGTATGACTGCCTTTTTGGATGCCTTTACTGCAGCCTGTAAGTGTCATCTCCTAACCTTCTGCCTCTATAAAAGGGCAGACAGGGTTTACAAGGTACCAGAGGATTGCAAATTCCTGTTAAATGACCCTTTGCAGACACAGCAACAACTTGTCTGCTGATGCGGCCTCTAAGATGCTGCCTTGTAGCTCCATTCTTCCCTCAAAAGTAAAGTTGTGGGAGAGGTTTTCAACCATTTGTCCTTTGAGCTACAAACTACCAGACCCATATGGCCAAATTCTTTAGCTTCTCTGCCATTAAGCTAATTCAGTGCTTCCATGCTCCCCTACAAAGTCTCCTCTTCATTCTGAGCTCGTGCATCTCCAGTGCAGTGGAGGCGTCTGCCAGAGCTGCTGCTTCAGGCTCTGCCCTTGGGAGGTACTCTTGGCTGAGACTACAGCCCTTACTAGATGACAAAGGCTAAAATTACAGATGTCCCTTGGACTCAAAAGACCTTGTTTGGTTCTGCTGCAGAATGTTCAAGTCCTTGCTCTTTGCCCTCTTGTAAGATCTCGATGCATCTGTCACCAGTTCCCTGATTATATCCCTCTAAAAGTTTCCTTATTGGTAGAAAACTATCCAGACCTTCCAAGGGTAAAAGATGCTAGAAAGCAATACTCTCTGCCAAGTCCTTCTAGTCCTACTGCTCAAACAGCCCTTTTCGACGAGCCAGCCATCTCCCTGCTTTAAAACTGATCACCCAGGACTCTTGGGCCATTTCAGTTATTCAAGGATACTTCATGGTGTGGGAAATTCCACTTTTAGGGATATTCCACAACCCCCAAAAACTGTTGTAATGCTTTCCCAAAGTCATTGGCCTTTCACAGGGTACTGTTCAGGAGGTACCACCTTCACAAATGGGAACCTCCTCGAGTAAAATCCTTTTTCCTGGTTCTCAGGAAAGATGGTCCTTAGATTGTTCACATCTAAACACTTTGAAGATTCCCATCTTTCGTGTGCTGTCCTGGAACCCACTACTCCTTTTTCCTCGTACCTACATGGTGTCTCTAGATGTAAAGGATGCTTGGCTCCATATCTGTATTAATCCTCTGTTCAGGAAATTTCTACTCTTTGCTTACTCATTTTTCACTTCTCTGCCTTGCCATTTGGACCGTCTACAGCTCCAAGAGTCTTCAGTGCTTGGCTCCTGTTATTGCCCCTTAGTCTGCAAAAAGCTTTCAGATTTTCCCATACCTGGATTTTCTCCAGGCTGTCTCACAGACTTTCATTCTTGCTGCGTAATCTGTTTAGGCCCAGACCACGACATTCCTTGCTGTAGGTCTTGTGCTGTAATGCCCAAACTGTTCATCGTCTGGTGCTCTTTGTCGCTATAATTTCGTTCTTTCTCCTTATTCCGAAATGGCTTCGATAAGCCATCCTATTTCTGATCTCCCGAAAAAATGTAAGGATGAAGACTGCATAGGTCCAAAACTTCTGGCGACACGTCCGGTGGTACTCCATTGAGGTGCTTTTGCATCCCCTGATGCCTGCTTCTACAGATTCACAAGCCTCTGAGACCCATTCTGAGTCCCGTATGCTACAAGATGCTGCTTTGGCTGTGGAACCTGCAGGTTGTCTTAACCTTGGATGGGTCCAGAGCCGCTGTGCAGACACCAGCTTCTGAGGGTGTATTCTGACCTTCTGATGTTTGCATTAAACTGACATCTTTGTTTCTGACAAACTATAGAGTTTCTCTGGCCCAGAGTTTGCACTATGCCTGGAAAACCGGCCAAAGCACATGCTCAAGCTCCATTGCCTGATTATTTCTCGGGGACCTAAAGGTATTAAGGCTATTGCAGCCAAAACCCCCTACTCCTTTGGACAGGGAACAGAAGTGAACAAAATGTTGCTTCCAGATTGTACAGAAAATAATTTACAAGAGTTGGTGTTCTGCAAGCCAAGCTAGTAAACATACTTTGCAGTGTGGATGTCCTTCAAGGATGCATCTGCAGTCTTTACAAATGGGTTGTCCTGTCGTCAGGCAGCCCTTCGGTCGGCCGGATTCCAAAGTCTGGGTCTGGCTTCGGCTGGTGTCGCACTTCACCCGACATCATTGCGGCAGTTATTCAGGTATAAAGGCATCAGCCGACGCCATTTTCCTCAGTCTTTCTTGCCGCGTGGCGCCCGAAGCAGAAGCTGTTCGCAAGTGCCGGTCGGTCAGATCCAGAGATTACTACTACCGAATACTACTTCGAAGACTTCTATAAAGCTAAGTACCCCGTTGGGGACTCTTTCTTGCCTCAGCCGATGTCAGAGAAAGTTAACTGTTTATCTTGTGGGAAACAAATACCTCATAAAGATTTCCACTCCTATTGCATACATTGTTTAGGCCCAGACCACGACGTAGCGGCTTGTCTAGCCTGTGCTTCTTTTAACCGGACGCTTAGACGTCGGTCGGACTTTGCTGAACAGATTTTCGGCTCCGATTTTGCCTACATTATGCAGTCGGATCCTCCTACGCAAATTACCAAAAAACGCAAAGAAAAGGACCGACACTCGCGGTCCGTGGTTTCGGCCGAAACCGCGGTTAAGCAAACCACGAGTGTCTCTGTTTCGGCCGAAACCGAGCAAGCGGTTCTTTCAGCCGATAACATGCCTTCTACCGAGGCCTCTTCTAACCTGGTAGAAACGGCTTCTGAAATCCAACCTTCTGTTGCGGTTTCACAGGATTTATCAGACACCATTCCCCTGGATGTTTCAACCCCTGCACGTGGAGCTGCTAGGCCTCCTCCAGCTATGTCTATTAAGGCCTTTGCCAGGGCTAAAGCAGCCAAAGCATCAAAACCTGTGCCTGCCAAGCCCCCTTCTCACAGGCCCAGCACCAGCTCCCACATGCTTTCTTTGGCTGAGGATCTCATCTCTTTAATTTGTGGAGCCCAGCCTCATCCAGACAGGGCCTCTCTCCCTCCTCCAGAAAAGAGGCCTAGAGCAGAGCCCCCTGAGCCAGTATCCACAGATGATTCCTCTGACTCAGAACATACAGACCCTCCTGAGGCTTCTTATTCTCCTTAAGAAGAGACTGATGCTGAGGAGTCCATCCCTTCAGCCTCTCCTCCTGAGGAATTTTCCTTTGGGGAAACTTTGCATGCTATGAGGGAACAATTTCAGTGGCAGGGCCAAGATTTCTCAGACTCTAGAAAAAGGCTTTGGACCTTTCTACATTTGCCACAGCATAGGCCTTTATTAGCTATACCTCCAGTTCTTTCTGTTGTTGATGATGCATTTAATGATGCTTGCACTGCTCCTGATTCTTTACCTCCGGCTCCTGCTAAGCCCGATAGGTACTACAGGGTCCCGGACACTCATCACTTTTGCAGATCCAGAGACTATCTCCCAGGGTCCTAAAGCTGTAGCCGCTACTTCTAAAAACCCCCTCCCCTCTGAAAGGGAATCCAGGTCCTTAGAGAGATGGGGTAAAAAAGTTTACACCTCTGCTACTTTGTCAGCTAGAGCTTTGAACTGCCAATTTCATATGATTCAATATCAAGAGTTTATGCTTGACCAGTTGACTAAAAAGCTGTCCTCTGAGGAATCTTTAGATAAAAAGTTTGTTCAAGAAATGGTACATAACATACAGCAGGTTAGTAACCATTCTTTAGAATGTGGCTATGATGCACTGGAGGCTTCCTTTAGATCAGCCATGACTGGCACAGTTATCAGGAGGCATGCATGGTTGAAAGAACAGGCATTACCAGACCATGTCAAATCTAAGCTTTTGGATGCACCTATGGACAAGGTCAATTTATTTGGTTCCCCTGCACAGCAGGTACTAAAGATGGAAGAGCAAGCAAAATATGTGCAAACAGTGAAAGATTTCTTACAAGTTCAAACTCCAAGGTTTAGCAGGAACTGGCCCTCCAAGAATTGGTCCTTTACGGAATCCTCTAAGGCACAAAGAGGCAGGAATAGGCGCTCTAGAGGCAGAAACCAATCCAGGGGTGCCTACAGGGGTCGCCAGTGGCAGGGTAACAACCAACGAGGCACGGATACAGCCACCACCACTACAACAACTCACAGTGACTTGGCGGTGGCACCGCCTACCAGGGAACAACTAGAAGCACCCTTGGGCGGAAAGCTAACCTTATTTTCAAGAAACTGGCACTGCATTACAAGAGAAAAATGGATTTTGCAAACTATAGACCAAGGTTACAGGTTCCATTTCCATACTCTACCAGAAAAGAGAGGAATGCCAAACCTACCACCTACTCAAAGGACAGAAGCTCTAAAGCAAATATCTCAATTAAGAATGAGAGCTGTGGAAAAGGTACCATCTATGGAGCAAGGAAAGGGATTTTACTCCAGACTCTTCTGGTACCAAGAAAAGAAAACAAAAGGAGGCCTATTCTAGACCTGTCCGCTTTAAACACATTCCTCATTGTTCCAAAATTCAAAATGCTGACCCTACAGCAGCTTCTTCCCATGCTGGGCAAGGAGTCTTGGCTGGTAACTCTAGATCTCAAGGAGGCATACCTGCACGTCCTCAAGACCAATTTGCAGAAGATACCTCAGATTTCTTGCAGGATCAGAGCATTTTCAATTCTCAGCATTGCCCTTTGGCTTATCTACTGCGCCCAGAGTGTTCACGAAATGCCTGGCATCAGTAATTGCTCATTGCAGACTTCAGGGGATTCAAATCTATCCCTACCTGGACGACTGCCTCATACAAGCGGACAACAAAAACAAACTAACAGAAGACTTACAAAGAGTCATCTACCTGCTGCAAGCCCTGGGATATACAGTCAATACAAAAAAGTCAAGGCTGATTCCATCCCAAAGAATAACCTTTCTGGGTGCAGAACTGGACACATCAAAACAAATGGCATTTCTAACTGCAGAAAAGAAAGAGCAACTTCCTCTACTTCTTGGCATTAACAAAGCAGAACCATCTAACTGCAAGAAAAGTGCTGCAAGCTCTAGGCTTCATGGCATCCTGCATAATACTGGTTCCTCATGCCAGGCTGCATATGAGAAAGCTACAGTGGTACCTAAAGAATTTGTGGTCCCAGCACAAGCACAGCCTAGAAACCAAAATTCCAATGATCCCATACCTGAAACAGGAGTTCCTATGGTGGGCTCAGGCCTGCCAAGCAAACACAGGATTGCCCTCCTGCAAAAGTCAACAAAGGCAAACCATCACGACAGATGCCTCAGACCTCGGATGGGGGGCACATGCTGGGCAAGTGCATTCAAGGCCTATGGGCTCAAGACCAGCTGAATCTGCACATAAATCTAAAAGAAATGATGGCAGTAAAATTGGCAATCCAGGCATTCAGACCTTTTCTCCAAGAAGGCCAGTTGATAAGGACAGACAACACCACAGTTATGTGGTACATCAACAAACAGGGAGGCACACACTCATACCCTCTATGCCGGCTGGCACTGGACCTATGGGATGTGGCTCTGAGCTACAACTTTCAGTTACAGGCAATTTATGTACCAGGGAAGGAAAACATTCTAGCAGACATATTAAGCAGAACTACAACAGATGCCCACGAATGGATGCTGCATCCGGATATCTTCAAAACCATCGCAAGAAAATGGGGATTACCTCAAATAGACTTGTTTACATCCCCATTCAATCACCAGTTGAAGAAATTCTGCACAAGGACTTACCACCCACTTGCTTGGAAGGTGGACTCTCTCTTTCAGTTGGAAAAGCCTGACAGCATACGCATTCCCACCACTTCTTTGATGCACAAGGTGCTTCTGAAGATCAGAGGAACGTCCGAGGATCATTCAGATAGACCCAAACTGGCCAAGACAACATTGGTATCCACTGCTGAGGAGCATGTCCCGGGAACAAATATGGACACTGCCCCTGATCCCATTGTTGCGAACACAGAACTACAACATCCTGCATCCAAACCTAAAAACTCTGCAGCTGACTGCCTGGAACATTACATAACAGCAATTAACCCAAATTTATCCCAAAGGGTTAAAGACATAATCCTGGAGGCTCGTAGACCTTCAACAAGAAAGAATTATGCAGCAAAATGGAAGATATCTCATCTGGAGTACTGCAAAGGGGCAAGATGTGACACTGGTGAACATAGCCAACATCCTGGAGTACTTGGCGGAGCTCTACCATACAGGCCTGTCCTATTCTTCCATCAAGATACATGCATCAGCTATTTCAGCAGAATACAGCTTGGATCCTCCTGTCTTCTCGCATCCTCTGCTCAGACAGTTTGAGAGGAATTAAAAATGTAAAACCTCCCAGGAAACCTCCATTGCCAGCATGGGACTTGAACTTTGTGCTAGAAAAACTGACTCTTCCTCCTTTCGAACCAGCAGCAACAGCAGAATTACAATACTTATCCTGGAAGACTGCTTTCCTGCTGGCAATAACTTCAGCAAGAAGGGTCTCTGAACTACAGGCATTAATGGCAGTGAAACCCTTCCTGATCTTCCATCAAGATAGTGTCCATGAGAACAAATCCTACATTTATGCCTAAGGTGGTATCCAGAGTCTCTTTAAATCAGGCTATCCACCTTCCTACATTCTTCCCCAACCCACAGAACAGGAGAGAAAGGCTCTTGCATACCTTGGATGTACACAGACAATTACGCTACTACCTGGACAGGACAAAAAAACAATAGAAAAACTGACCAGCTTCTGGTAGCATATATAACAGGAAAGGAAGGAAAAACAATTTCTAAACAGACAATCTCCAAATGGATAGGAAATTGCATTAGATTTTGTTACTCCTACCATGGGAAGAAAACTCCAGAGAACATCAGGCCTCACTCCACAAGGGCTGCAGCCACTACCACAGCTTTCTTACGAGGAGTGGCTACCAAGGACATTATAGAGGCTGCTACTTGGACCTCCGTGCATACATTTGCCAAGCATTATAACTTACCTCTATACTCTAGATCCCGCGCTGGTTTTGCCACTGCTGTTTTGCAAGGGATCCTAACTACACCATAATCTCTTCTCATTTCCTCCTCCCCTAGTTTAGCTATGGTATTCTACCCATTTGTAAAGACTGCAGATGCATCCTTGAAGGACATAGTACAGTTTTGTACCTACCATAAATGTAGATGTCAGAGAGGAATGCATCTGCAGTCAGGATTACCCACCCTCCTTCCCCTCTGAGGTACTCCTAGGGTATTTGCCAATCTTCAGCTAGCTTGGGGGGATCTATTATGGTGTATTTGTTTGCATATATGTACATACATGCTTATTTTGTGTGTTTGCTCTCTACTATTTGGAAACTTTGGCATTTATCCAAATTTAGTAATCCAAGAGGGCACCTGGCATCTGGGGCAAGAAACAGAGGAAAATGGCGTCGGCTGATGCCTTTATACCCGAATAACTGCCACAATGACGTCGGGTGAAGTGCGACACCAGCCGAAGCCAGACCCAGACTTTGGAATCAGGCCGACCGAAGGGCTGCCTGACGACAGGACAACCCATTTGTAAAGACTGCAGATGCATTCCTCTCGGACATCTACATTTATGGTAGGTACAAAACTGTACTTTTTGATGCCTTAGAAGCATCTTGCAGGGCTGCTGTTACTGGGTCTGTATTGAGAAGGCATGCTTGGCTGAAGCAGCAAGTCTTGCCAGACCATGTCAAAGCAAAATTACTTTATGCTAAATTAAATCGGGAATGTTTTGTTTGGCACAAAAGCAGAAGTTCTTAAAAAGATGGAGGAAAAAAGCTAAAATCTATGCAAACTTAGATTTCTTACAGGTGCAGCCACCTAGAATTCAGTAGGCATTGGCCTTCTAAAAACTGGTCCTTTCCAGTCCCTCCCAGACATTTAATCCAAACCCAGGGGCAACAGGCCACAAAGACTGTCTCTGGGTATGCAGAGATCTAAATAATGAGTGCTCCCACCTCTAAAACGGGAAATGGTATGCCGCCCACTTATGGAAAAGTTCACTGACTTGTCTTCCTTCTCAGCAAGGCCCAGGTACTTGCACCCCTAGGAGGAAAACTTGCCCTGCATGCAAAAAACCTGTAGGTCCATTACCTAAACATTGTATCCCAGGGATCCAGATTCCACTTCCACTCATGGCCAAACCCAAGTGGGTTGCCAGACCTTCCTCCAAACCAGTGGGCAGAAGCTCAAAAGAAAGTACTTTCTCAGTGTCTGGGCTATTCTCTCTGTGCCAGTAGAGCAAAGGGGGCAGTATTTCTACTCCAGACTGTTCTGGTGCCCAGAAAAGAGGGCCTTTGGTGCCCTATCCTGGATCTGTCTATTACCAACACCTTCCTGGTGGTCCCAAAAGTCAAAATGCTGACGCTGCAACAGCTTCTTCCTATGCTAGTCACCCTAGACTTGGAAACTTATCTACACATCTCCATAAGGGAATCTTGCAGGAAATGCCCGTTTCAGGGCAGGCTCTATGCACCATCAGATGTTCTTCGTGTTTCACTTTTGGGGTAATCCTCAGTCGGCCTGAATTTCCAAGTCTCTGGTCCTGTGTCGGCAGTGCCCAAAGCAGTTGGCAAGCACTGGTTGGCCGACTCCGGATCTGAAATTCGAACATGAAAATCTCCGAAGTCTTCAATAAAGCTAAGTACCCCGTTGGGCAAATTCTTTTTTTTTTTTTTTGCTCCAGACCGATGTCGGAAAAAAATTCTTGTAGAAAGCAAATACCTCATAAGGACTTTCATTCTTACTGTATTCCTTGCCTAGGCCCTGATGACCTTTCTGGTTGTTGGTTTTGTGCTAGATTTAACCAACGCACTAAGCGTCTATGATTTTGCTTTAAACTATTTTGGACGCCAGTTTAATTATCCAGAAATCTCATCTGATAGCCATCAGACTACTGGAGTTCACAAAAAAACGCAAATAAAAGGAGAGAGAAACAGAGGTCCAAAACAGACTAAGCTTTTAAGCCAGTCGCTGGTTCTCGAGTCGCAGGCCGCTATCTACTCCCACGTGGAGTCTGCCATGCCACTGGAAACTGTATTGGAGCCTCTGATACTATTCCCCCAGATGGGGCTGGAGCTGCTGAGCAGGCACCAGCTTCTGAGGGTGTAGAGACCCAAACATCTTTACATGAAACTGACTTCAGCTTCAAAGGCAAAGACTAAAGCACCTTCTAAAGCAAAAATTCAAGAGCCACGTGGACAAGCCTCTATGCCCAAAAAACAGATTCTCAAAATGGCTGAACTTTATTACCTTGATCAGGGGTTCCCATCCCTCTCCTGATAAGAGGCGTATGCTAGAGACAGACTATAAATCTTCAGATCTGGTTTCTATTTCCTCCGATTCCTCTTCAGATCAGGAATACCCCCCCCATGAGGATTCTGATGCTGAAGAATCTGTACCTTCAGCTTCTCCTCCAGTGGACTATTCTTTTTGGGGAAACCTTTCATACCATGAGGGTGCATTTCACTAGGAGAGCAAAGATTGTTCAGAATCTAAAGAGGCTCAGGGATTTCCTTTTTACTACTTCAACACAGGCCTCTAGCCATTCCACCTGTGTTGCACATTGTAGTTGGTTTTAAGAGTCTAGTCTTACCCCTGACTACCTCCAGCTCCTGTTAAGCCTGACAGATATTACAGGGTTCCTGACTAAATTCCTTTTTAAAAAAAACCCTTCTGCAGACCCATGAAATATTTCACAGGGTCCCAAAGGAGTTGAGGCTTCCACTGCCAAAAATCCTACCCTGTCTGACAGCTTTTAGGGCACTGGATAGAAGGGGGGAAGGTTTACACATCTGCTGCTTTGGCTATAAGGGCCTTAAACTAATTGGAAAGCGTACTTTGCAACGTGGTTTTGATTCTTTGGAGGCCTCCTGCAGGGCCGCAGTTGCAGGTTCTGTAATTAGGAGGCATGCTTGGTTAAGGAACAATCTGCCTGATCATGTCAAAGTTATATTATTAGATGCACCTTTACAGCATGATACTTTGGTATTAAGGCAGAAGAGGTGTTAAAGAAAATTGAGGCAGAAGAGGTGGAGGACAAAGCTAAATCTATGCAAACTGTCAGATTTTCTTTACAAGTACAGCCACCTAGGTTTAGTAGACACTGGCCTACAAAGAACTGGTCCTAGTCTGTGTCAGACCTCAAAGGGGCAGATCCCAGGCACAAGGTTCATACAGGTCAAAGCAGTGGGGTGCTCTTGCCTCCAAAGTTTGAGAAGACCTATCACAACCATACAGGAAACTGTCCCAATGACTTCCCCCTGCCTGCACCAAGCACTCCTCTCCTGGCAGCACCCTTGGGGAGAATTGGCACACTTTTTTTTTTTTTTTTTTTTTTTTTTTTTTTTTACTCAAAATTGGCACATTATAACCCAGGACAAGTGGGTTCTAAATAGTGTCACAAGGGTACAAGTTCCATTTCCATACCCTGACAAAGGCAAGCAGCTGGCCAAATCTGCCAAAATCAATGGGCTGAGGCACAAAAAAGTCTCATCCCTCATGGACATGGGGGCCATGCAACAAGTACCAGAGCAAGAGCATGGACAAGGATTTTACTCTACTGTTCTTGGTACCCATACCCAGAAAGGACAAAGCCGGGAGACAAATACTGGACCAATCTGTTCTGAACGCATTCCTGGATTGACCAAAAGTCAAAATGTTGACTTTGCAGCAGCTTCTGCCCATGCTAGGCAAGAATGCTTGGCTTGTGACTTTTAGACCTAAAAGAGGCATACTTGCATGTCCTAATCAGTCATGCAAAATATACCTCAGATTCAAGGCTGGCTCAATGCATTACCAATTCTCTGCACTGCCCTTTGTAAAGACCCTGGGTGCAGTAGATAAGCCAAAGTGCCTGGCACCAGTAATTGCATTCTGCAGACAGAATACAAATATATGTCCTTACTTGGACGACTGTCTAATTCAAGCTGAGAACAAGGACATTCTTCTACAGCATCTGGCGTTTGTGAAAAGACTTCTAATATGCCTGGGGTATACAGTCAACAAAAAAAATCAATAGTACCCTCTCGAGATAATAATCCTGGGTGCAAGCTTAAATACAACTGCCCAGATGGCTTATCTCACCAGATAAAGGCAATTGACTACCTATTTCAAAATGTCGGCAACAAAGGCCCATTTATCTGCAAGAAAATGTTGCAGGCTTTGGGCTTCATGGCATCCTGCATTCTACTAATTCCATATGCAAGACTGCATATGAGGAAACTTCAATGGTACCTAAAGTGGACTCGACACTGCCACAGCCTGGAAACGATGATTACTCTCATTCCCTGCCTGCAACGTGAGTTTCAGTGGTGGGCAAAAGCTTGTCACCAGAACAAGGGACAGCCATTTGCAGTACCCTCCAGTCAGGCAGACACTAACAATGGATGCATCAGATTATGCCGGGGGCCCACATGGCAGGAAGATGCATTCAGGGCACATGGTCCTCAAACCAGATGCATTTACATATCCATCAGAGATGCTAGCTGTTCAAAATGCCCTGATAGCCTTAGAGGGCCTACTTCATCTGGGACCACTACTGACGGACAACACCACAGTCATGTGGTATATAAACTAGCAGAGGGGCACACGTTCTTACCCTTTTGCAGACTAGCCATGACTTTGTGTGACACAGCATTGACTTACCAAGTACATCTGCAGGCACAATTCCTGCCAGGAAAGGAAAATATTCTGGCAGACTAAGCAGAAACTTCATGGATCCACAGGAGTGGCAGCTGGATCCACAAGTCTTCAGCACGATAAGAAAATGGGAATGCCCGGACATCTGTGCCTCCCCTCACAACTACCAACTAAAAATATTCTGCACAAGGACTTGTCACAGACAAGCATGGAAAGTGGGCGCCCTATCAGTATATGCCTTTCCTCCACTGCCTCTCCTGTCTGACCTTTAGGAGTACCTTGGGGAGAAGCCAAATATATTGATTGCCCAATCCTAAGGAACTTGTCACTGCCCAGCTTGGATCTTACCTCAAATACCCCCCATCTACTATCCCAGCAAAACAATCGGATCCTGCACAGCCAGCTCAGGACTTTACTTTATTTGCCATGCTGCCAGGTTTAATCATACAAAACACACCCCTCAGTAAAGCTGTGATGGATGTAATTTTGGAAGCTAGAAGGCCTAGTACTAGAAAATCTTATGCTGGAAAATGGAAGATTCTGTGCTTGGAACCAGGCACAAGGAACTGATACAGCTGTACAAAATATTCCTCAGATTTTACAATACTTAACTGAGATGCTGGACAAAGGCCTATCTCTTTCATCCATTAAAATTCATACCTCTGCCATTTCGGCTCATTACAATACAGAGCCACCAATCTTTTCTCCTCCTTTTTATTAAAGCAGTACCTCAGAGGAGCCAAAAACATAAGGCCTCCAAGGAGATCACCAATACCTGCATGGGAACTCTACTATGTCTTGGAAAAACTCACCCTGCCACCTTTTGAGCCAGTTGCTACTGCTAAGGTTTTATCTTGGAAAACAGCTCTGCTCTTAGCAATAACTTCTGCTAGACTAGTTTCAGAGCTACAGGCACTCATGGCTGTGGAACCTTTTATGTTTCATCCAGACAGGGACCCTGAGGACAAACAACATTTTTATGCCTAAGGTGGTGAAATTCAGGCAGACTGAGGGCAACCTGCCAGCAGGATTACCCCAAATGTTAGTGTTCACTGTTGCAGTCATTAACATCTACATTTATGGTAAGTGTACACAACTGTACTTTCTCTGCACTTCCCTTTGGCTTATCTAATGTGCCCAGGGTTTTCACATAGTGCCTGGCTCCAGCCATTGCATACTGCAGGCAGGTAAATATTCAAATGTACCCATACTTGGACAATTGCCAGGTGGTTAAGTACCAATTCCTGACAGTCTGCCTGAATCAGGCATTTGTAAAGTGACCTCTAACTTCTCTGGGGTACACAGTCAACTGTTGCAGTCCTGGTTATCCTTCCTCCAGCCCCCTAACACTTCTATTCTTTCCACCTATCATCTTTGTCCATCTCATGGCAGTGTTTTTTTACAGCTGTTGCAGTCCTGGTTATCCTTCCTCCAGCCCCCTAACACTTCTATTCTTTCCACCTATCATCTTTGTCCATCTCATGGCAGTGTTTTTTTTACTGGGTGTTCCACACCATGGAATTGCTTTCCATTTTGGGGGCTCCTGACATCTGGGGCAAGAAACTGATGTAATGGTGTCTGCTACATGTTTTATACTCCTGACTACTTACATCCTGGAAGAGGCGACAGCATCTGATGCAGAAATCCCAAGACACTGGTATTCAGACAGACTGAGGGCTACCTGTAGGCAGATAACCAAAGTGCGACTGCAACAGTGAATACACTAACATCTATATTTTATGGTAAGTGTACACAACTGTACTTTCAGTGGTTCTGTCATACCTGCGAGTTTTTGGAGTGGCTTGTCGTACTGTTTAGTAAAAGCTTATCTTTCAGCAATCTGCTAGTCTGCCTATGATTCACCCCTTGGTGTTGGTGTCTTTTGGCTTTTCCAGGTTAGGGGGTTGCCACAGCAGAACTCCGGTCCGCTAATGATTGGTAGTTTTTTTTTACATGTAGAGTTACCAGCCCTGACGCACAAGCTTCAACGAAGGTACACCCATTCACACGTCTCAACGCACAAGATGCTCTAGCTGAGAATCTAACTGGACAGTGTCTTACTGTGAGGTGACAATGCTACCGCAGCACCACCACCACTGCGGATATTAGTCCCTTGGC
The DNA here is from genome assembly GCF_019279795.1 of Protopterus annectens. NCBI lineage: Eukaryota > Metazoa > Chordata > Ceratodontiformes > Protopteridae > Protopterus > Protopterus annectens. The sequence goes on from NC_056741.1 coordinate 844,676,706, forward strand.
TTTGAGGTTGGAAATTTAAACTTTTCCTGAAACTTTCCTTCATAACAGATAAAGGAAAAGTTCCTTTTCCTTTTATCTAAACTTTATTCTGGAGGAGCTTTGGCCCCTTTTGAACAGAAGTTTTCTTCACCCTTTCACTTGAACACAGTTTGGGCTATCACTTCAGCCAGAAGGGTCTCTGAGCTTCAGGAAGTTCTGGCCGCCTTTACTGTTTTCCACAGTGATAGGGTTTCCTTGCACACCACTCCCTCCATTATGCCCAGGGTGGTGAATGAGTTGTCAATTAATCCACTAATCTGCCCACCTTTTCTATCTCCTGTCAGTGGATTTTGCACACTTTGGCTGTGCATAGATAAACCAAGCCTGTTAGGAAATTAAAAGGTGATCAGATTTCCAAGCTCCTCTTGGATTTCTAAAACAATTTCCTTTTGTTTCATTGGAAAAACTCTTGCATCACCTGTTAAGGCTCATTCCACTAGAACTGTCCTTCAGGTGCCGCCTTCAAAGGTCTGGACACTTCATATATTTGAAGCAGCTACCTGGTCTTCTGTGCACAAGTTGGATGGCATTTCCAGGTCTAGGGCTGGCTTTGCAAGGGCCATTCTGCAGGGGTTTGTAGAGTGCTACTCTCTCTCCACCCAGTCCTTCTGCATGAGCTTTATTTGTTATGAATACTGCATCTGAATAGTAGGACATAGAATAATTGTGTGAAATCTTGTCATATATAGATAGATATAGATATATAGATAGATATATAGATAGATATATAGATAGATATATAGATAGATATATAGATAGATATATAGATAGATATATAGATAGATATATAGATAGATATATAGATAGATATATAGATAGATATATAGATAGATATATAGATAGATATATAGATAGATATATAGATAGATATATAGATAGATATATAGATAGATATAGATAGATATAGATATATATAATTTCCTCGGGCATTAAGTTCTTCTGAGGGTTTTTACATGCAGATATCCACTTTATACCAGACTTCACTCTGATTGTTGAGACTAGATGATGTTCTTTTAGTGTTGCAGTCATCACATTTAGGTTATCCCTGCCAGGGTAGCCCTCAGTTGGCCTGAATAAGAGAGGCTTAGTATGTGTCTTGCTGTCGCTCCAGGACTGATTGTCAGGTAGTCAGTGGTATAAAATCAGGCAGCTAATGCCATTACATCAGTCTTTTCTTGCAGGGGAGCCTGAAGCAGAAGCAGTTTGCATGAGTGGCGGTTGCCGCTACTGAGTTTTGTTTCCAAATTTAAGTTGAAGTCTTCTAAAGATGTACCCTGTTTGGGTTCCTCCCCCCCCCCCCAACCTATGCCAGAAAGTTCCAGTTGTCTCGCCTGTGGAAAGCCAATACCACAGAGACTTTCATTCTTACTGCGTCACTTGTTTAGACCCAGACCATGACGTCCCCTGTTGCTTTTGTGCTTTGTTAAATGCCAGAACTGTCGTCGGGCCCTTGTAACTAATTTCGCTGTCACTCCAATTCTGATTTGGAAAGCCATCAGACAGCAGATAATCTGAAAAAAAGTAAGGATAAAGATTGAGAGATTGCACAGGTCCAAGACTGCTAACGATTCCATTAAGCTAGTAGCCTCCAGTGAGGTGCTTTTGCAGCCCCTGATGCCCACTTTTTGGATTCACAGGCCACTACAGAGACCCTTTCAGAGTCTGGTATGCCACAAGACCCTTAAACTAAGGATCCTGCAGAGTTGGATGGGTCCGCAGCTGCTGACAGTCGGGGACTCTATTCCAACTTTTCAAAAAATCCCACTGTTGACCTCTCAAGGACCTAAAGGATTCTAAGCAACTTCAACTAAGAATCCCACCCCCTCAGATGGGGATTCCTGAGCTTTAGACAGATTGGGTAAAGTATACAACTCTGCTACACTCTGAGCATTAAATTGTCAGCTCCATATGCTGAAATATCAGCAACGTGCCATGGAACTCCTCAAACAATATCCTCTTTCTGTGCTTGTGCAGAAAATATCTTTCTGTGCTTGTGCAGAAAATAGTTACAAGAAGTTACAAGAGTTAATGCATTCTGCAAGTCAAGTAACTAAGCACACTTTACAATGTGGTTTTGATGCCTTAGAAGCATCTTGCAGGGCAGCAGTCACTGGTTCTGTCCTAGAAGGTATGCTTGGCTTAAGGAACAGCCCTTGCCAGACCATGTCAAATCCAAATTATTGGACGCACCCTTACTTATTTGGCACCAAGGCAGAAGGTCTTAAAGCTAAATCTGTGCAGACAGACTACTTACAGGTCCAGCCACCCAGGTTCAGTAGGTATTGCCCTCCAGGCACTGCTAGTTTCCTGCCCCCTCCAGGTCTGCTCAGCCCAGACCCAGGGGAAGCAGGGCCCCCAGACAACAGCCCCAGGGAATGCAGAGGTTTGAGGGCAATAAAGCATGTTCTGCAGAAAGGCCAAGGTTTCTACTTCAGACTCTTCCTGGTACCCAAAAAAGATGGCACATGGCCCCCTCATCCTCTCTCCATTCTAAATGCCTTTCTGGCGATACAAAATTCAAAATGCTCACCCTCCAGCAGCTTCTAGCTTTCCAAGGATGCTTGGTTAGCCACCCTAGACCTAAACAAGGCCTACCTACACATCCCAATTGGGGAATTGTGCAGGAAATGCCCGTTTCAGAGCAGGCTCTCTGCACTTTCAGTTCTCTGTGCTTCCCTTTGGCTTATCCACTGCTCCCAGAGATTTCACAAAATGTCTGGCAACCGCCATTGCTTTTTTGCAGACTATTTACCCATACTGACAGTCTGGGGGGGGGGGGGGCTGCTAAAGCACCTTACCTTTTGTAAAGGACTTTCTGACCTCCCTGGGGTATACTATCAAAGAAAAATCTATCTTCCTTAAACCAGAAACTGTCCTCCCTGACAGGGTCCTTCTCAACTAGCCACCAGGACCCAATTATCTGCAAGGAAAATCCTGCAGGCTCTAGGGTTCACTGCTTCTTGCATTCTACTCATTCCATGTGCCAGACTGCATATGAGGAACCTTCAATGGTACCTAAGAAGGCTTTGGTGTAAGCACTCAAGACCTAGAAACTCTTGTACCAATGATACATTGTGTAATGAAAGATTTTCTTTGGACAGCAGTATGCTACCACAAGGCACTTCCCTTCTCACAACCCCATGCTGCCCAGACCCTCGCCACAGACTCAGACTATGCCTGGGATGCACACCTGGATGGTAGGTGCATTTGGGGCCAATGGAGCCCAAATCAAATACATCTGCACATCAACCAAAAAGATAAGTTAGCTGTTCAGCATGCCCTGACTGCTTTCAGACCCCTACTCCCACTGGGGCCTCTACTGATCAAAACAGACCATACCATGGTGATGTGGTATATCAAGCAGGGAGAGACTCTCATCTTCTGTACAGGCTCGCTGTGACCATTTGGCACACTGCCTGCACCATGCAACTACACCTGTTGGCACAATTCCTGCCAGGCTGTCTCAACTCTCTGGCAGACAACTTGAGCAGAAACCTACTAGATCCACATGAGTGGCAGCTAGACCAAAGAACCTCACCCTTTTAACCCAGAAATGGGACACCCCAAAGGTCGACCTCTGCCTCCCACCCCAATAAGCTCAGCAAATTCTGTACCAGGGAACCTCACAGCAAGGCCTGGAAAGTGTATGCTCTAACCTTCCAGTGGGTAAACCTCTGTCTATACATTTCCCCCTCTACCACTCAAAGGGTACTGCTCCAAATAAGGGAGGAAAAAAAGAGGACAATCTTGATTGCCCCAGAGTGGCCATGCCAGCACTGGTAACCACTGCTGTGCAGCCTCCCCCCTGCCACCATGGCACATCTCAATCTGGCAACCTGGCTTATTCCCTGACCTCTACTCAAGCTGCCGGTCTAAGCAAACTAGTTCTAGATGTTGTACGTGAGGCCAAATGCCCCAGCACTAGAAAGTCTTGTGTGAGAAAACGTTTTGCACCTGGATCCAGGCCAAGGGAGCTGGAATGGCACAACTCTCCCTTTCTCTCAACCTGGACTACCTGGCAGACCTACTACACAGGGGTCTATCCTCTTCTATTAAAATTCATGTCTCTGCAATCTCTGCTCACTTCACACACAGCCGCCTTTTTTTTTTTTGTCCCCTCACCCTCTCAAACAGTTCCTAAGAGGGGCTAACAACTTGACCACCCAGAAGAGCTCTTACCCAGCTTGGGACCTAAACATTGGAAAAGCTCACACTGACCCCTTCTTAACCTGCAGCTTCAGCAAAATTAAATTTTCTCTCTTGGAAGACATCCTTGCTTCTGGCCATCACTTCAGCTAGAAGAGTATCAGAGCTACAAGCACTTATGCCTGTAGAGCACTTCATCATTTTCCATGTCAACATGGGCTCCCTCAGGACTAGCCCATCATTCATGCCAAAAGTAGTGTCCAGTGTGGCTCTCAACCAATCCATTCATTTGCCCACCTTTTTCCCTAGCCCTTAAAACAAGGGGGAAAGGATTCTGCACTCTAGATGTGCACAGACTGCTTAGAGTCTAGACTGGACCAGTTCTTTTAGAAAAACTGGTCAGTTGCTAGGCAGCTTTGCTGCAGGAGCAGAGTGAAAGGCCGTAGCCAAACTATTTCCGAATGGATAGCGCACTGCATCCATTTCTGCTACAAACAGCTCAGGAAACCTCCCCCAAGGGGGTCAGGACACATTCCACCAGAGCAACCTCCACCTCTGCAGCTTTTCTCAGAGGGGTCCCCACCAGGGACATCCTGGAGGCTGCAACATGGACATCTGTTAATACCTTCAGTCATTACCACCTGCCTGTCTTCTCCAAATCTAGGGCAGACTTTGTCACTGCAGTCTTGCAGGGCATCCAAGCCAGCCCCCAGTCGTCTTGACTGCCTCCACCCTTTTCAGCTTTGGGAATCGACCCAAATGTGATGACTGCAACAGTGAAACACCAAGAACATAGTACAGTTGTGTACACTCACCATAAATGTAGATGTTGGTGTGTTCACTGTTTCAGTCCTGCCCCCCCCCCCCCCCAAAAGTCAGGATTGATAATCGCCCTGTAATTAGCTTTTATAAACTCTATTGGCTCAGCACAAATTAAAAGGCTAAAACTTAAATGTGTAGTGCTTGCTGTTTGAATGCATTTACCCTTTACTGACCAGAAGCAAGTTTTAGGCAGTAAAATGTCATATGGATTTTGCCCCTGCAGTTGTAGAGTAGATGCATGGCCATCACTTAAGACTTCTGTAAAATGAGCTCCCTTAGAAGAATAACTGGCTTCTGGTATCCTTGTTTTCCATTCTTAACTTTGTTACGGCAATGGTTTTGTCATTGCACTCTGGAGAAAATCCCTGAGCTCACTGCCTTTCAAAAGGTGCAGACTGTCCTCCCTGCATATATTGGGCACAGTGGAGGGTCCAGTTTTTGAACAACTATCTCCCAAGTTTGGTAATATTTGGGCAGTTTGCATGACTAGATGGAGGTTTTGATTTGGTGACTACCAGTATTCCATCTAAAAATGAGCAGTGCTCCCTGCCTTACAGGCTCTGGAAGGGGAGCAATGACCTTGAGCCCCTTCTGACTGGTTTAGTGGGGCATAAAGCTGAGCAGAGTACACTAACCCTTAGAGACCCTCCATGTCTCAGTAAGTCACTAATACTACAAAATGCAAATGTGGCAGACTAGCTGTCCTGTGTATCAAAGGCATGGAGTCCTGTCTCCACTGTAAACAAAATTTTATTTTGGGTAAATATACCCTCATGCAAGGCAAGGGGTGCGTCACAGGGTTAAAGTCTCTTCCACTCTTGGTGGGAAGATTTTTGTGCCTTCCTACCATTATCAGGCTTTCTGCTTTATCTAATTTATTCTTGCCATTTATTTAACGATGCATCATGCTGCTAGGATCTTGTTAATGCTGAAAGTAGGGGAATAAATACAGTGGAGTAGCTGCTTGGAGCAACAACTGGCTCCCCTTCAGGGTGGTAGTCAGTTTTTAGATTTCTGTTGGACCTCCCAGATTGTGAAACTTTTAAAGATTTGAAGTGGACAGGAAGCCTTCCACTCTGGCATTAGCCCATCTATGTGGATGTCCTAAGCTTTAGCTTAGCTTGCTGGGTTCTACAATGCATTTAGTTCAATGCTTAGTATGGATCAGTACAGTAAAAATGACTAGGCTTGGTTGGCAATGCACAACTGAGGCACTCCTTCATAAAGGAAAGACATTGTGCACAAGCTTGATGTCCAGAATTACAGATTTGAAATGGAAGACATTCAAATGTACTAGCATTGTGAACACTGGCCTAAAATTATCTTTAACCATAGATTAGCCCTGAATTCACTGTGGAAAAGTCCACCTGTCCATTATGGCTTATAAATGTAGTTAACTTGCTCATACAGTCTTGTTAGCAGAGTTGGGCTTCATGTCAGGCCAGGGAATGATGGGATTGTTTTTGAAGCAGATCTGCTACCTCCTAGGGAAGACTCTTGAGGCTCTGGTGCTGCTCACATCAGATTTATATATGGTAAAGCAAGAATTATCCCTAGTAGTTTAGGGCTGTCTAGTCCAAGCCAAATAACCAGGCTAAGGAGCATGGTTGTGACATAGTATTAATCTTGTGATGTTCTGACATGGACTCTGTCCTGAAGGATGTTAAAGGTCTGACTTACCACAATGGAGTGTCAATGACCATGCTAAGCTGCTTCCACTTTGAACAGCTGGTGGATTTGTAGGAGGCATAGAAGGTGAAATGGAATCACCACCTTGGAACCAATGTTGAACAGCTGGTGGATTTGTAGGAGGCATAGAAGGTGAAATGGAATCGCCACCTTGGAACCAATGTTGGACCTCTGTAGAGGATAAGACCTGTAGATGGGTTTTTGCAGCTGTACTGTGGCTCACTATTCTGAAGTTTGGTGTGAATGGCTCATGAAGGCAGAATAACTGGTTAAGAAGACTTGAGCTTTTAGTCATTCTTCCACAGGCACTCAGACTGCAACAAAAGTTGCAAAAAACTGTACTAAATATGGAGCTTGCAAATGACCCACCAAGAAAGTTGGTGTGCACCATGTTTGACCTTAAGGTAAACTGCTTTTCATAATGCAGTCGAGCTGTGTAGTAATATTAGAAAGATAATCTGCCTGCCCTGGGGGAGGTGTCTTGAGCAGTTTTTTTTACTAACTGCCAAAAGATGAAGCTAAGCTCCATTCACTTTCACAAGGTGGACCGGGTATGATTGCAGTGGAATCCTTCCTCAAAAGGATGTGAACCACTTCAGACACTTGCAAGAAACCAACCTAGATTTACAGCAGTGGCTTATCTCTGTACAAAGTAATAGAGAAGCTGTTATAAAAGCTGTAATGTGTTATGAAGGTTGACCTAGGAGTGGTGTATTGAAAAACTGATTGGTTGGCAAAAATAAGTTATACCAGCATTCTTTCATACCCCTGTTGCACTATTCATAATGTAGGTGTCTCCTGCGAAGGATAGCCCAACATCCAGTCAGTATAGCAGATATCTGCCTATTATAAGCATCTTGTCTGGATGCTCCTAGTGGCAGCATAGGGCATAAAGGTGATGTACAGATTCTCCAAACGCAGAACTTTGCCATTTAGAGTGCCATATTTCAATTTTGGCCTGAACAGTAAAGTACCTATTGGGGGGGGGGTCTTTTTTTCCCCTTTTCTTTTACATGAATCTTCATCTGAGAAGGGGAAATGTCACTGGGAGGCAGATTCCACATAAGGATAGTCACTGAAAGTGCTTTTGTCCAAGTGCTTAAACCACACTCGCAGTGTGTGCCAAAGGCACTTCACAGCCATCTGCTAACTCATCTTTGAGAACCATTGTCTCAACCCAGAATTCTATCTGCATCTGCCTGCCCTGTGTTACAGCCACTGCTTAAAAACAAGCTTTTGTCTGATACTGCTGGTGTCAAGCCTGTGCTAGATGTCTTAAGGTGGATGATGCTCCTGAGTATCCAGTACTGACTTCATGTCCCTCTGTGACCCTATCGTGGAACTGGCTTTATCACATTTCCTCTGAGGCTTTGTAAGCATCCTCTGTGGATGTTGAAGGGGACCAATGGCAGAGTTGCATCTGAGGGACCTAGGGGATTCCCATATCTTGGAGGAGGTACCTGGCGTCTGGGCATTGTTCAGAGTTGACTAGGCTGGTTAAAGCAGAAGTAGGGACAAAATGCTCGCACTCGCATCTTCTACACCCAGGGTATTCAAAAGTGTCTAGCTCCAGTCATTGTATTTTGCAGGCAAAGAAATATTCAAATATACCCATAACTGGACAATTGTCTAATTCAGGCGGAAAACCAGGACATGCTTTAGTTTATAGTGTACCCCAGACAAGTTAGCACCCTTTGTACAAAAGTCACACCTGGTACCCTGTCAACAAATTATATTCCTTGGAGCAAGCTTGAATACAACTTCCCAGATGGCTTTCCTGATGCCAGAGAAACAAATTCACTTGACAACTTTGGCCACAAACCTTGCTGTCTGCAAGGCAAATATTACAGGCATTGGGAGGCCTGCCACCAAAATGAGGGACTACCATTCACACTATCCCTGCCACCCTAACACATGCGTCAGACTCTGCATGGTGGGCGCACCTGGCAGGGAAGTGCATTCAGGGCAAATGGAACCCAAGTCAAATGCACCTTCCCATCAATCCTAAAGAAATGTTAGCTGTACAGAATGCTCTGACAGCCTTCAAGGACCACCTTCTTCCAGGACAATTAATGGTAAAGACTGACAGCACCACTGTTATGTGGTACATAAGCAAGGGGGGTACACATTCTTGCCCCCTCTGCAGACTAGTCATGACCTTGTGGAACATGGCCTTGAGCTACCTAGTGCATCTAAAAGCTCTATTCCTGCCACGAAAACTAAATATACTACCAGATGGACTAAGCAGAAACCTCATGGACCAACAAGTGGAAACTGGAACAAAGGAATTTCAACATGTTGACAAGCAAATGGAGTCCAGATATAGATCTGTTTGCCCCCAACTATCTATTGGAAATGTTTTGCGCAAGGACTCCCCACAGACTAGCTTGGAAAGTGGATGTTTTGTCCTTCAGCTGGAACAGTTTATGCTTTTCCTCCTCTGCTCTCCAAAGTACTACTAAAGATCAAACAAGACAAACCAAGGATGATTTTGATTGCACCAGACTGGCCACACCAACACTGGTACCCCCTCCTGCACAGTGTCCCTGTTGGCCCCATGGCACCTGCCCCACTCCTACCCTGCTGTGTCAACAGGATAACAAGATTCTGCACCCTCTGCTTCAAATGCTGAACCTAGCAGCCTGGCTAATTACCTAAGCTCTCCTTTACCATCCCTCAGTAAACCAGTGATGGATGTCATTTTAGAGGCAAGGAGGCCTAGTACTAGAAAATCTTATGCTGAAAAATGGAAAAGATTCAGTGCCTGGAACCAAGGGATGAGCACAGCATTTTTACGATACTTAACTGAGATGCTTAAGGGCCTGTCTTCTCAAATTCACACACCTGCCATTTCAACTCAACACAGAACCTCCCCTCTTCTCTCATCCACTGCTCAAGCAGTTCCTCAGAGGGGCCAAAGGGAACAAAATTTAACAACCCAGGAGAGCTCCAACTCGAGCATGGGACCTTCTCTTTGTATTGGAGAAACTCTCCCTTCCTCCTCTCGAGCCAGCTTTCTTGGAAAACTGCTTTCCTTTTAGCCATCACTTCAGCAAGAAGGGTATCTGAATTACAGGCCCTTAAGGTAGTGGAGCCTTTCATCTTTCATGCAGACAGGATGTCCCTCAGGACCAATCCCTGTTATGCTAAAGGTGGTATCCAGTGTGGCATTTAATCAGTCAATTTGCCAACCTTCTTTCCTAATCCACAGAACAAAGGGGAACAACTGATACTGCACTACTTGTATGTGTGCAGACTACACCTCTTGGGGAAATATGAACTGGTGGCATTTTCTGCAGGGACAGAGGGGAAGACCATTTCAAAAGCATCCAATCTCCAAATGGATAGGCTATTGCATTCATTTCTGATGTAAGCCCCATGGAAGACCTATCCCAGGGCTGCATCTACCTCTGCAGCCTTTCTCCGAGGCGGACCTACTAAGATATCCTAGAAGCTACTACCTGGAGTTCTGTACATACTTTTACCATTTGCCATTTTTCTCTAAACCCAGAGCTGGCTTTGCCACTGCAGTTTTGCAGGGCCTTGTAGCTGGTCCTAATGCTATCTAAATTCCTCCCCCCATCCTTGGCTTTGGGAATCTACCAAAATGTGGTGACTGCAACAGTGAAACACTAGGAACATAGTACAGTCGTGTACACTTGGCATAAATGTAGATGTTGGTGTATTCACTGTTGCAGTCCTGGTTACCCTCCCTCCAGCCCGCTGACTACTTTTGGCTATACCTCTTCTCTCTTCAGTGCTTTAAAGCTTTTTGGTGCATTTGTGTCTTTTTCAATTGCCCCAGATGTCAGGTGACTCCCTAATGGGAAGCGAGAAAAACTGATGTAATGGCTGCTGCATGTTTTGTACACCTGACAACCTGATGTCATGGAAGAAGACTGCAACAGACGTAGGATCCAAGACTTGTTAATCGGGCCGATTTGAGGGCTACTGCAAGCAGATAACCCAAATGTGATGACTGCAACAGTGAATGACTCTACAATCTACATTTATGGTAAGTGTACGCAACTGTATTTTCTGACCGTATTGTTGGGACAAAAGGGGTTTGACAAAAGTGCTGAAAAGGGTAACTGAAGAGTACAAACTGTTAAGGGCCCAGCAGCCAAAATGTGCGCATAAAATAACTGGCAAGTTATGATTTTATGCATCTACTGTAATTTTAGAAACCTACACTTGCTGAACTTTAAGTTGCTAAAGTTTTGAAATGTCTGAATACAGGAAAGGAAGATTGCAAAAGGTAGTATAAAACACATGGTGCTGTGCTCCAAGAAAAATAAGTCTGTACCAATGGTTCCGCATAAAAAATCGATGTGAGGACAAACCTTTTAAAACCAGAAATAAGTAGTAATGACTTCACAGCAACTGCACATTACTCTTCCTTTAACTGGGCAGCAGTCAGTGTTTTGTCCCCTAAAAGGGCATTGGTTCCAAAACTGGAATATCTATGCCAAATAGGCAGCTTCAGACTAACTCAATTGTTTTATGAATTCTTCTAAAAGGTGGTGGCCTTCATTCTGTAGATGTGCGCGGGCAGCAGAGACGCGTCTCTAAAAATCCCCACAAAGGAGGGGGAGACAACATTCCATGGTATTAACATGGTGGTCTTGGAAAGGACTGAAAGCTCATGACCCCCACTGCCCTTTGTGGGGGTGCACTGACTATTGGAACTGCAGTAGTATAACCTTGGCAACTTGGTTGCCTTTGTAAACTTGGGAGTTCCATAGTGAACTACCTCACTTACTGAAGCAATGTTCTCTCCTGTGCTCTTGAAGTAACATTTCTCACTCCTGTATATTGAGGGGGGGTACTATATCTCCCCCCCCCCTCCAAGCCATCAATCCAGGGAGAGTGCATCCATGTAGCCGCTTGAATAGTCTTGACACTCTACTGGACCAGTAATCCAGGAGCCTCCAGACTCAACTGGCACCTGTGGGGGGGGGGGGGGGGCATTCATTAGGAGGGTAATGAGCACACACACTATTTCCAGATGCAGCTCTCTGCATAAAGTGCAATTTCCCTTTAAGAGCACATGGATAAGTCTGGGGCCGGCTTCTCCCCTTTCTTATTTGCAATAAGACTTCCCACTGGCACAGCTATAGTTTAGATCTCCACTGTGACCAAGCAAAGACCTCCAGCAGCCTGTGTCCAACCACTGCTTTGTGTAGCTGCCCAAGTAGCAGACAATTAAGCTTGATTTTTGAAAGGTTGGCACAAGTTTACTAGCTATGCCCCCTTCTGCCCAGACTATAGGGTAGTATTCACTGCCACAAGTTGCTCCTTATTGGCTACTTTAAGGTCCTTAAAGGGTGTCCTGTCTTGCTGTGTAAACATGGTAGTTTGACCAAGAGCAAACTATTAGGAGTGGCCCACAGTGTCACCAAATGTGTAAGTACTCTCCACATTAGCCACAATGAAAGGTTTAAATATAATTAATAAAATCAGAAAATACTAAATATATATTCGGTGATATTGTTCAGAACCCCAGGAAATACTTTATAGTACAGGCTCTCACAAACATCTAAAACTAAGCTCTACTATATTCATGACTTAAAGAATTGCTATTCCATAGAAACTTTTTTCATTAGAGCAAGGGAGATGGTGAATGGTACTTTTTGTCTGGTCCAAGTGCAGAATGCTCTCACTAAGCCTTATATCTAAAATATTACTGCTGGGATAGCTTGTAGAATGACATTTGTCTAACTTCTGGTTCCCAGGCCAAAACCCCATTGCTAGAAGCTGGCAGCATTTAGCATCTACCTGTAAATATGTACAGACGGGGGCTTTTCCTCAGATCTTTGACAGATTCTGGAAGTCCTAAAACAATTTAATTGCTTCAGAAGTAGCAATCTGTTCACTCAAAGGACAAAAGCTTTGGTTACAGACTGTCCCTAGCTGCTTGAAAACTTCAGTCTCTTGCATAGCCTGTAAAGTAATTTTGGGTATTCTAAAGTTTGCCAGACTGGGGTTAATATCCTGTATTCTGGTTTCTACTGTTACAGTTGCAATAGTGTAGACATTTTCTGCTCTCCTCAGTAGAGCACACTGGTGGCTATGCCTCACACATGGCACTTTGCATCTGTACAAGCAGTTTGTACACATGACATACAATTCTAATACATATGTAACACAAGCATCTTGTAGAAATGTTAGTATTCCCCGATGACTTGTAATTCCAGCTAGGTGTGCTGGCAGTTTGTAAATTGTCTCCTTTTGTCCTGGTATCCTTAACTGGGATCTAGCATGGTGCAGTTCTTGGCAAGAAAGCTCAAGTGGGATGGGCAGAAGAGCCTGCAGTCTTCAGTTTGCATTTTGGCCTGAAGTGCAGTAAATCTAGTTGCCTTTTGGTAGCCTCTGCCTGTTTTTGTGCAAGATTGTTTCAGCAGCTTGTCACTTTACTCCTGTTTTGCTAGGCTCTAGACATCTGTTGGGTATTTGCCATGATGCTGGTTACATGGTCAGAATTACTCCACTCTTCTTTTTTTTTTTTTTTTTTTTTTTTTCTCATTTTTCATTTCACTGAAGAAGGCTCATATGAGCCGAAACCGGTTTGAATTTAACACTGTTGGAATTTATTCCTTTTTTGTGTCAAGTTCTTTGCTATTTATATTGAATAATAGCATTATTCCAGTAGGGGAGGTGTCTTCCCTCTGGTCAATAAATATTTTTCTATATGGTTATTACCAACACTTGCTGGCTTTTTTGTTGACTGTGGTTCATCTACTTGTGCCGTGCAATGGTTCCGCGTGCATCTGCTACTTGCAGAATTACTCCATACCCACTGGAATCTGAACTTTACTAATGACCACTGAAGGAGCTAGGAATTCTTGTTTTAAAATCAGTTTACTAACTGAAGTGCTTTACAGTTTTTTACTGATTTCACTTTAAATTGTGTACTTGGTAAAATTTATGGGGAAGGAAACCCTTAAGGCATATGTCACCATATGGTGAAAATATTGCCTAGAAAACCGGCTTACCTGATGGGCACACCTTCCACCTTCAGATAGTCATAGTTTCTACCTGTGCAGGCAGGTAAGAATAAGAAATGGGTGGTAAAGATAACCATGATGAGATGGGTGTAAGTCACTAATGTATATATAGTACTGCATTTGTAGGTCACAATCAAAATGCAGATGGAAAATTAAGAATAGCAAAGCTCTAAACTCTGAAGGGACTGAATTTGCACACTCTTAACCTGCATTGCGTTTCCAAATTGACTTGCCTTTTGAGATGCAAGATCAAATTTTGAATGGGTAGGTGTTTGGAGGTGTGGCATTGTCCAACTCTCCTGCAAGTTAGTAAAGCAACATAGAATGCTAGTAATTAACCATGTTTGACAATGAGGAACTTTTAGGTTCTAAAGATTTGAACTAAAGCACCCACTTGTTAAAATTTTTCATGTCTACTGATATTGGGATCAGTTTCTTGCACAATCCCATAAGGAAGCTTTGAATCTAGGGAAGTTCACTAGTAGGGTCCTGGAGAATGTCAAGTGGTAGTTTTCCACAGATTTATCTTCGAGAGATTTCCTCTCAATTCATTATCTTCAGAGGCATTTCTCTACCAGTGAGGTGACTACTTAAAGCAGTAGCAATGGCATTGACTGCAGTTGTAACTTGGACTGGATGAAAGGTTATTAAAGAGCAGTGTTAATAAAATGGTCCAGGGTCTTGAATGCCATTTAATCTGTTTGTTGTAAGAATTTCCAGCAAGTCAGTGCTGTTGCTTAATGTAGCACTGGTCAGTACCTTACTGCCACTTTCTCTAGGTCCCCCCCACACTGGCTTCCTTTAAATTTCCCACTGTAGGTGGGACTGTGCATTATTTTTTTATACTAGGGTCAATCCAGTATTACATTGAATTATTGGCTTCAAAGACCGACTCAACATTATCAGAGTGCATGCATGTTCTGACTTGTGATTCCCTGAATAATGCATTCATGCAATATTAATATTTTTATGGGCCCCCTATAAGAGATGCAGAGACGGTGCATTTGTCTTTACATTCACTTTTGTGAATGGATGAATAGCTAACATGAGCTTTAAAATGGAATCCAAATAGCTTTGTCTCTTGTCAAAGTGAATGCAAACTAGTGGGTTTTCTTTTTCTAAAAACAAGAATAACGCTTAGCTGATTGCATTTTGAGTGGCCTTTGTCGGCCTTTGTCATCCTGTATTGTGGCAAACTGGCATAAAAAGTGGAGTTGCAGCTTTCCAGCATGTGGTAACTCCTTTAGAAGGATGCTGACTGCAGGATGGTCTGAATGTAGTACAGTAGACTGCCTTCTAGCACCTTTTTTCCATTTGGTACTATGGTGTTTAGGTTTCTGAGTCTGTACATGCACATACCATTACATAACTCTCGGGTGGTCTCTAGGTACTAATGGGAAGGATGGGTGTTTTGAGCCATAATAAAGTTCAGGATAAAGGCAAAAAGATTAACTTGTATAGCTACATAATCTTGTTGCAGACCTTGACACCTGGTGACACTAGTTCTATAATTGCAGCAACTCGGGTTAGCCTTATTTAATTGGCTATGGTGATAACCCATGGTATCCCCAGTAGCGCTGCAGTAGACTACATCTTAAGTCATGCCCAACTTTTCTTAAGCTGCGATTTATCTTGCTGCTCTGCTTTTCAGTAGAGTGGGCTGGTATGGTAAGTGCCTTTTCCTTGGCATGTGGTTTATACCTGTACAGCTGTGGCAGACGTTGCAGATCTTACCACCTTTAAAGTTCCACTAAAGGTACTTTAAGCAAACCAAATCAAATTGATCAAACTTTTTTTTTTTAATGGCTTGCCCACACACACACACACACACACACACACACACACACACACACACACACACACACACACACACACACACACACACACACACACACACACAATTGTATAAATATATTTCTCAAACCATGGAGCAAGAGGCCATCTCCACTTGTAAAAATGTTTTACTACAGTTTAACAAAAGGCTTTTCCATTTGTCAAAAGTCACTGACACGCCCCTTGCTTGTGCTACAGCTTTCTAGGACCTCTTTGGGACCTACTCTTCTGGTGTAGATTGTTACCTTTCCTGAAGGGTACATTAACTTGGAAATGTGGAGAGCAGTTGCATTTGGGACATCAGTATTGAGTCTTGTCTGACAGTTTCCACACAGCTATATCCAGTAGCTCCCTAGGTGGATACAAGATGCATTCTGGTAGCAGGATCTAGTTTTGACTTCCTCCTAATGTACCTGTAAGATCTTTGCCTTTTGCCCAAAAGCTTTGTGTTGAAGCAGCTTGTTTGTTTTCCTTTAAGACACTTGTGTACCCACTTAACTGACTTCTGAATTGTTGGAAGTTGAATGAGAGTGTACTCTAAGCTAGAGTAGCTCACCACATCTTAATTTACTAGGGGCATAACTCAAGACTGCACTCCCTTGGAGATGTTGATGTTCTTCGTTTTCCATTGCTGCAGTCCTTACTATTGGGTATAGTCCGCGTCCAGTCGGCCCGAATACCAGAGTATAAGGCTGACGTCGGTCAGGGCGCATTAGACTGACGTCAGTACGTCGGGGTACTAATGCACATGACCGACGTCATATCCTCAGTCTTTTTTGCCGCATGGTCTGATGCAGAAGCAGTTTTGCGAGTGCAGGTTGGCGTTCTGAAATATTTCCGAAACCGGAGTTTCAGACCGAAACAGAGTTGGCTAAGTACCCGTTGGGGAACATTTTGGTTTTTCTTGCCTCAGTATTTTACCGGATGTCAGAAAAAGTGAATAACTGTATTTCTTGTGGGAAACAGATACCTCATAGGGATTACCATACCTTGTGTATACCTTGCTTAGGGCCTGAGCACGACGTTGTTGGTTGCCGCCTTGTGCTAGGTTTAACAAACGCACTATTAAGAGGAGGTTAGACTGTGCCAGGTTAGTGTTTGGGAAGCGTAATTATAAAATGCCGCCGGATGCTCCGACGCCCGCCCAAGAAGCGCAAGGACAAAACAGTGAAGCCTAGGGTTGATGAACCGCAGTCCCGGACGTCGGTTCTTTAGAAGGCTCAGTGGAGCCAGAGGTTTTGCCAGGAGTTTCCATGGAGTCTCAGGCAGAAACTTTACTGTTACAGGATGTGCCTTCTCAGGAGGTAGGCCAGGCTGAGGGGCTTCTCAGGTAACTGTTCTTCCCTCTCTTCCCAAGGTAGTTAGAGCCTCTCCTTCTGTTGCCAAAACTTCTTTGAGAGGTAGGCCTAGTTCAGCTTCAGTGGGGGCTTCTCCTAGCATTTCGGGTTCTGTACCTAAGAAACATATGCTTAAAATGGCAGAAGATTTGATTACTATGATTAGAGGTTCTATGACCCCGCCTGTTAAGAGGCCTAGGGTGGAACCGAGTTTGATAGTTTTGAACAGTGTTCAGAGGCTTCAGAGTCTTCATGGAAGACTTGCAGGAGTATCCTACTTATTCCGATTCTGATGTGGATGATTCCACTCCTACAGCTTCTCCTCCTGAGGATTTCTCATTTTCAGAGACTCTGCATTCCATGAGGGAGCACTTTAAATGGGAAGGCCAGGATTACTCTGATTCCAGGAAAAGGCTTAGGGAATTCTTGTTTTTACCCCAGCATAGGCCTTTAGCTATTCCTCCTGTGTTGAATGTGGTGGAAGATGTTTTTGCAGAGGCTTCCCTGAACCCTGACTCTTTGCCTCCTGCTCCTGTTAAGCCTGATAGGTATTATAGGGTGCCCGAGGCTCATAAGTATTTGTTTGAGTCCTAGGGCGGACCCAGAAACTATTTCTCAAGGGCCTAAAGGTGTTAAGGCTTCTGTGGTTAAAAATCCTGTTCCCACTGATAAAGAGGCAAGGGCTTTGGATAGGTGGGGAAAGAAAGTGTATACTTCTTCCACTCTAGCCATGAGAGCGTTGAATTGTCAGTTTCACATGCTAAAATATCAGAATTAACTCCTTTCACAATTAAAATCTAAGGTGGATGCTTTGGCGGAAGGTATTGAGTGTAAAGAGTTGCTGGATTTGGTTCATGTGTCTGAACAAGTGGGTAAGCATTCTTTGCAATGTGGTTTTGATGCTGTACAGGCCTCCGAGGGTGGCTGCTACTAGTTCTGTTCTTCGCAGGCATGCCTGGTTGAAGGATCAGAATTTAGCTGAGCATGTTAAGACAAGGATTTTGGATGCTCCTTTACAGTCTGATGTGTTGTTTGGATCGCCTGTGGAAGCAGTTTTAAAGAAAATGGAGGACAAAGCTAAGTCTATGCAAACTGTTAAAGATTTTTTGCAGGTGCAGCCGCCGAAGTTTAGTAGAAATTGGCCTGCTAAGGGGTGGACATATCCTGCTTATGATTCCCAGTCTAGGGGTAGGTCTAGACGTGGTAGGGGCAGGGCTCAAGGTTCTTTTAGGCCTAGAACAGGAGTTCACCTGCTCAGACTTCTGGTGAGGGCAGGGGTCAGTCCTTTCATAAACAGACCCAATGACCTGTCTTTTCAGCTGCCAGTAGATTCTCGTCTGGCAGCTCCTTTGGGAGGAAGATTGTCTCTTTTCAAAGAAAATTGGGATTTAATTACTCAAGACAAATGGGTGTTGGATATCATTCACCACGGTTACAGATTTTATTTCCATACAATGCCCCTTTCAAAGGCATGCCAGACGTTCCTCCTCCACAAAGAAAGGAAGCTCACAAGCAAGTTTCTCAGTTACTCCAGATGGGGGCCATTCAGCCAGTCCCTGTATCAGAAAGGGGCCTAGGATTTTATTCTCGCCTGTTCCTAGTACCAAAGAAGGGGAACACGTGGAGACCAATTTTGGATTTATCTCTCCAACACTTTTCTGGACATTCCCAAGTTCAAGATGTTGACGTTACAACAGCTTTTACCTCTGCTGGGCAAAGATCACTGGATGGTAACTTTAGATCTCAAGGAAGCTTACCTTCATGTGCCTATAAGGCTAAGTTGCAGGAAGTATCTGCGGTTTCGAGCTGGAAATTCTCATTATCAGTTCTCTGCATTGCCCTTTGGCTTATCTACTGCGCCCAGAGTATTCACAAAGGTTCTGGCTCCAGTGATAGCTTACTTCAGGCTTCAAGGAATTCAAATCTATCCTTACTTGGACGACTGCCTGATTCTGGCTCAAGAAAAGGAAGACCTTCTACAGCATCTGGAATATGTTATAGCAGTGCTAAGATGCCTAGGGTATTCTGTGAACGAAATAAAGTCCAGTCTAGTACCCTCTCAAGACATGTGCTTTCTGGGTGTGAGACTGAATACAGCAGCCCAGATGGCCTTTTTAACCCCGGACAAACAAAAGAGTCTGTCACTTTACTTCCATCAACTATCTCATCAGTCCGTGCTGACTGCAAGGACAGTCCTTCAAGCATTAGGGTTCATGGCATCTTGTATTCTGGTGCTTCCCAATGCCAAACTGCATATGAGGAAGCTACAATGGTATCTCAAAATGTATGGACACAGCACTGCCAGGATTTGGACACTGTCATTCAAATAATACCTTGCCTTCAAAAAGAATTCTTGTGGTGGGCTCAGGAATGTCACCTAAACAAGGGACTCTGTGACCCGGCCAGAGGCAAGTCAGATTTTAACGACAGATGCCTCGGACATTGCTTGGGGAGCTCATCTAAATGGAAAGTGGATACAAGACAAGTGGCCTGCCAGACTACAGCATCTACATATCAACATGAAGGAGATGTTAGCAGTCCAGTTTGCATTAATGGCTTTCAAGGAGTTACTTCTTCCAGGGCAGGTGTTGATTCTAACAGACAACACAACTGTCATGTGGTACATCAACAAGCAAGGGGGAACACATTCTTATCCTCTATGCAGGCAAGCAATGATTTTATGGGAGACTGCGCTAAGCTTGCAACTAACTCTTCAGGCAAGGTTTCTGCCAGGAGCACAGAACTCCTTAGCAGATGTGTTAAGCAGACAAATCATGGATCCCCACGAGTGGAAACTGGATCTTCATGTATTTCAGAAATTGACAGTGTCATGGGGAACACCAGACATAGATCTGTTCGCTTCTCCACTAAACCACCAGCTGCCAAAGTATTGCACAAAGGGGTTTCATCACGCAGCTTGGAAAGTGGATGCTCTGTCTTTCAGTTGGAAAAACCTTCATGTGTATGCCTTTCCACCTCTGCCTCTTCTTCCAAAGGTACTATTAAAGGTCAGACAAGACAGGCCAAGGATGATTTTGATAGCTCCAGATTGGCCTCGGCAACACTGGTACCCACTACTACGGAGTCTGGTAAAGAAGCCTCCATGGCCTTTACCTCTGATTCCTCATCTGTTATCTCAGAAGGACGGTCATCTGCTCAATGTCAAGCTTCACTCTCTTCATCTAACAGCCTGGCATATTCTGTGTTGAAACACAGCAGGTCTCAACTTCCTCAACAAGTTTTAAATGTGATTATGGAAGCTAGAAGACCTAGTACAAGGAGAGTGTACGCAGAAAAATGGAAGAGATTTTATTTTGGAGTACAGCAAAGAATTTGGAGATTTCTGAGCCTAATTTGAGTGTGGCTCTTCAATATCTTACTGAGTTATTGGACAAAGGTTTGTCCTTCTCTTCCATTAAGATTCATGCTGCAGCAATTTCAGCTCACTATGATTGTGACCCACCTTTGTTTTCGCATCCTTTGTTCAAGCAGTTTCTTAGAGGGGCAAAGAATATGAGACCCCCACGTAGAGCTCCTACTCCTGCTTGGGATCTCAATTTTGTGTTGGAAAAACTTACTCTACAACCTTTTGAGCCTGCAGCTACTGCTGAATTGAAATACTTGTCATGGAAGACTGCTTTTCTGTTGGCTATTTCTTCTGCAAGAAGGGTGTCTGAGTTGCAGGCCCTTATGGCAGTAGAGCCCTTTTTGATTTTCCATAAGGATAGGGTATCATTACGCACTAATCCTTGCTTTATGCCTAAGGTGGTTTCTAGTGTGGCTTTAAACCAAACTATTCATTTGCCTACTTTTATGCAGACCCCCAAAATAAAGGGGAAAAGATTTTGCACACTTTAGATGTACACAGGCAATTGCTATTATTTAAGCAGGACTAAGGATTTTAGGCAGTCTCAGCAGTTGTTTGTTTCTTTTGCTTTGAGTTCACAGGGCAAGCCTGTGTCAAAACAAACTATTTCTAGGTGGATTGGCTTTTGCATTGCATTTTGTTATTCCCATCATGGCAAGGAGATTCCAGCTGGGATTAGGCCTCATTCCACTAGGGCTACTGCCACTTCAACAGCATTTCTAAGGGGGGTGGCAACTAAGGATATTTTGGAAGCAGCTACTTGGAGTTCAGTGCATACTTTCTCTAAGCATTATCACCTTCCTATCTACTCTAAGTCTAGGGCTGGTTTTGCCACAGCTGTTTTGCAAGGCATGTTGTCAGCTCCTACTTCTTTATGATTTGCCAGCCTCCCTTACCTCTGCTTTGGGATTCTACCCAATAGTAAGGACTGCAGCAATGGAAAACTAAGAACATAGTACAGTTTTGTACCTACCATAAATGTAGATGTTCGAGGATTCCATTGCTGCAGTCCAATTTACCCTCCCTCCTTCCCCTCTGTGTTTAGGGGTGGTTGTGTAGGTGAGTTTACATGCTTATATTTTTGTATATATTCTTGTATATATTGTACATGTTTTTGGTGCAGGTATTTTGGGCCTTGTCTTTTTAGGGTCTTCTGACATCTGGGGCAAGAAAAGACTGAGGATATGACGTCTGTCATGCGCATTAGTACCCTGACGTACTGACGTCAGTCTAATGCGCCCTGACCGATGTCAGCCTTATACTCTGGTATTCGGGCCGACTGGACGCGGACTATACCCAATAGTAAGGACTGCAGCAATGGAATCCTCGAACATCTACATTTATGGTAGGTACAAAACTGTACTTTCTTCCAAGACTTTGAAATCTTGGGTATCTGTTCTTCAAGCTCTTTTTAAAAGACTTATTTGGGCTGTGGCTTCCATGGGATTGGCTCCAAATTGAGTAGCTATACTATTTACTATTTTTTTATTTTATATTTGTTGACTGGGCTAGTCCAACTGGATACATCTCCATTTTCAGTAGAGGCCTGGGCAGAAAAGCTCCAAAATTAGTTTTCCAATTGAATCTAAAATAAGCAAAAAACAATATATTGGCAAACTGGGGTGAGAGAATACAAGATATTTCCATTGAAAACAAAGTTGACAATTTGTTTAGCCTAAACTTCATTAAATAAGCAGAATTACAACAGGATATCACAGAGGTAGAATAAGGAGATACATAGAGGTATGTCTGTTAAGTAGGTTAACTAAAGCCCTCAGAAGGGCATAAGAGATGAGTCTGAGCTGGTAAGGAAAGGGGGAGTAGAAGTGTTAATTGAAAGTTTAAATACTTTTTGTTATTAGAAATTCACATACTTGCAGGGTGATACTGAAAAGTACAAAGGGAGTTGGTAAGAATAATAAGGACATAGAGGTGATGGGCAAGAAAACTGCAGGTCGGTCAGGATTTGTACAAGGGCATAGCCACTGGGATAGAAGGAAAGTTTAGTTTCTTAAAAAGGGGTGCTTATGTAAGTGATGTAAGATTAGATGGAAGTTTTTTCCAGTTCCAAGAAAGTTAGAAAATAGGCAGTCCCCAGATTTATTGTTGGATTTAATGGAGGCTACTAGTAGCTTGCCTGCTGAATGCAGTGTAGTAAGATTAAGTTTTGATAGAGTATGGGAAAGAGTATTGGAGTTTTATTGGATGATATAAGATCTTATGGGTAAGTATAAGTTGCTGAAGAAACTGATATTTTCTGGAAGGGAAGTTGTACTTTTGAGCAAGTGTATGTGCTCTGAATTGGGCGAGTCTTTCAAAAAGTGAATGAGAGCTCACAAGTGTAACTGGGTCAAAGTAGGTAGCTGAGGTCCTGCTAGGGAGGTATGCAGGTATGTGGTCTTTGCTGTGGAGGATTATTGGCTTAATTGTGTGAGATTAATGGCTTGTATCTAAACCATTTTGGATAGAGATGCTATCCTGTGAGGGTATTAAACTTGCACTGGCAGCTCTAACTTTACCTTACTGTGTTGTAGAGCATTGCGAGCATGCAGCAACTAGACTGCTGCAGACCTCTGCTGACCTTGGCCATGTTTATTTCAGGGCTTTGAAAAACAGCAAGTGGTACCAGCCCATTACAGAGTGGTTCTTTTTTCTGTAAGATATCAGGACTGCAATTGGTGGCTTACATATATCTGCTGCCAAGAGGAAGCTTGGGATGTAGTTACTATCAAGTTGGTAGTCTGCACATTGCCTGTTCTGCTCCCTTACAAGATAGGCAGTCTGCTCTTATTTCTGTAGCCTTTAGGTGGAAAGGAATGTTATCAACCATCTTTTAAGCTGGAACCTGTGCAACAGTGCTGCTCTGAAGTAGCTTTCCTCCCTTGGGGGAATCTGGCAGCTTTCAGTAGTGTACTATACATGTCTAGCTGTCTTTCAGAGTGCAATAGGCTTTTAACTTCCAAGGCAGATGCTCTCTACTGTGCCCACTACTTGTGCAAATGCCGTTCTATACATTCACTTGATTCTTTTTGTGGATCTTACTTTGAAGCTTGTCCAGACTGTTGGACAGACTGTTTACCACTCTTAATCCACCTTAAGTTGTAGGCTTCTGTGTTTGCTATCTGTAGTTTGACTTAACACTGGAATGGCTGTGTTTCAGTGGTGTAAACCAGCTTGTTTTAATGAATGTGTTTTTTGTTTCTGTATAAAATATTTCAGTTTTTACTTGTATCTTTCTTGGTTCTCACGCTATGCTTTCTAGTTTTTTTTTTTTTTTTTTGTCTGCATGGGCAGCAGGATCTTGCATGGGTATGTGCCAGCACTTTAACTGTACCTTGCCTTCTTCGCCTTGTGTATTAAGGTGATTATGGCAGTCCTTTTTTGACACTGCTGTTAAGGGGTAAAACTGATCAATAGAAAGAAGAAATGGCAATCTCCCAACTACCAGGGTAATTCATTTTTGACACTTGCAGAAATGGGGCGACCCATAGTCTCATGGAGCCCCATACAAATGGCACTGGTCAGTCCAAGCTGCACTGCTGACTCCCCACAGTTGGGAGTTGTCTACATTCCTGTGATGGTCTTGGAGGTGGCTTGAAACCTGAACCCAGTTTGCTGCATTTCAGGACTTCCTTTATACATACAGTCCATCTTTGGCAGTAAGTACATGGAGTTGCTACTCTATTCAAGAAGCTGCAGCAGACTACTGAGAAGTTCCTTCTTAAAAGATTTTTTTGTATTTAAGACCCCCTATTGGATCTTACCTGCCCAAACACCTTTGTACCAAAGTAGTTTAGTCACACTGCTTTGTCAAGAAAACTGTTAGAACATTTGCCTTCTGATAAACCTCTGTTTTCTTTGCCATTGGCAGGATATGAGGAAGTTCCTAGGGCATGCACCTCTGCAATCTGTTTTCATCCTGGAAGTTGCCCTACTTTTTGAAGTAGGTGCCAGTGACTGCTGTGGTCCCTGATATTTGATTTAATCTCTCTGCTCTCAACATTTACTCGTAAGGTGTGTTTTTTTTTTTTTTTTTTTTCTGCGCGCTCAGGTCTTTTAGAACAAACTGTTAACATTTCTCACTTGTACATTACCCACATTCCGTGCAACTCAGCAGTCAAACAGCCTTCCCTTAAACCTTACTTGTCCTCCACCCAATCATTGTTCTGCATTCTCAAATTTTAATTTGGCCCTCTTTTCTGAAGATGCATCTTCCAACTTTCTTTAATATCTGATGCTTCAAATACAGTTGGTTAAAACTTTGACTTCATGTTCTCGTAAACTGCTCTGTTTTGCAGCCAACAGAATTACTCTAAAGCCTTACTATGTCTGGGCAATTCGGATCTGCCCCAGCTTATGTCTAGTTGTAGCTGTGTGCCTACCCAATAACTCCTACAGAGTACTCTGTAGGGAATGTTTAGAATCTGAAAACTCATTGCGTTCCCAGTGACCTAATCACACCTCCAACATTTGCTGTCTATTGGAGAAAGCTTCTGGAGTCTGAGGTATACTTAAGCAAAAATTCTAAACCTTCTGGAATTTGTTGCATATGTAGTAGCCATACAATTGTCTTCCCATAGTTGTTTTTCCAGTCTCTCTCCTAGTCTTAATCTAAATTCTAATTTTGTAACTTGGTTCTAATAATAAGCTTTTCTAGATTTGACTAAAACTTCTCCGTAGTACAAGGTATATAAAAAGTGTACACCCCTGTAAAAATGTCAGGTTTTTGTGATGCGAGGCAAAGTATTTCAAAAATTTCCCCACCTTTAATGTGATCTATAACATGTACAATTTTTTTTTGGGGGGGGGGGGGGACTAAACCTACAATAAGCTGGTTGCATAAGTGTGCACACCCTTAAACTAATACTTTGAAGTACCTTTTTAATTGCA
The DNA here is from genome assembly GCF_019279795.1 of Protopterus annectens. Classification (NCBI taxonomy): domain Eukaryota; kingdom Metazoa; phylum Chordata; order Ceratodontiformes; family Protopteridae; genus Protopterus; species Protopterus annectens. The sequence goes on from NC_056741.1 coordinate 844,701,836, forward strand.
GCATTCAGCCTTCTTGTGTAGGAGTTCTATCAGCATGGCACATCTTAGCAATATTTGCCCACGCTTCCTTGCAGAAGCACTCCAAATCTGTCATTGTGAGTGCATCTCTTATGCACAACCCTCTTCAGGTCACCCCACAGATTTTCTATTGGATTTAGGTCTGGGCTCTGGCTGGGCCATTCCATAACTTTTTTTTCTGGTGACTCCATTCTTTTGTTGATTTGGATGTATGCTTGGGGTCCTTGTATTGAAAGGTGAATTTCCTCCTCCTGCTTTCTAGCAGATGCCTGGAGGTTTTGAGCCCAAAGTAACTGGTATTGAACTGTTCATAATTCCCTCAGCCTTTAAAGCCCCAGTTCCGGCTGAAGAAAAGTAACCCCCAAAGCACGATACTGACACAACCATGTTTCACTGTGGGTACTGACACAACCATGTTTCACTGTGGGGATGTTCTTTTGGTGATGTGAAGTGGTCTTGCGCCAAATGTACCTTTTGGAATTGTGGCCAAAAAGTTTGTCCTTTAGTCTCAGGCTAACACTTTCCCACATGCTTTTGGGAGACTATTTTGCAAATTTTAGCGAGCCTGGAGAAAATGCTTCTGTCTTGCAACCCTACCCCAAAGTCTAGATGTATGGAGAATACTGGAGATTGTCATGTAGTATACAACCATACAACCAGTACTTGCCAGAAATTCCTGTAGCTCCTTCAGTGTTGCTGTAGGTCTCTTGGCAGCCTCCCTGACCAGTTTGGTCTCCAGTTTTGGTGGTACGTCCAGTTCTTTGCAACATCACTCCATATTTTCTCCACTTTTTGACTGTCTTCACTGTGGTCCGTGGCATATCCAATGCTGTGGACATTTTTTGTACTCTTCTCCTGACCGATACCTTTCAGCAATGGACATTTTTTGTACCCTTCTCCTGACTGATGCCTTTCGGCAGTAAGATCCGTTGCTTTGTAAGATCTCTGAACCATGGCTTTTTCTGTAGCAGGCAACTGAGTAAATGTCAGGAAAGTCCTAGGACAGCTGAACTTTATTTGGGGTTAATTGGAGTCTCTAATTGGCAGGTGTACCCAAGAAGACAGTGCTGTAATAAAATCAAAAGGTGCTTCAAAGTATTTTAAGGGTGTGCGCACTTATGCAACCAGCATATTGTATACATTTTTTCCGTAACAAATTTGTTTTTCAATCGAATTGTACAGGTGATAGGTCACAAAGGTGGGGAAAAAGTTTTGAAATGATTTATTGTGGTGTTTGATTTTATATCAAAACGCCTGCCATTTTAACAGGGGTGTACCACAGTGAATCTTTCACAAGATTCCCCCCCATCCCTTTCTCTGCCTGTGCTCCCTCAATTTCTGGTAGGGAAGCTAGTCTCTAGCCTGTAGTCCAGATGCCTTTGCTTTATTCTAGTTAGAGTACATAGGATGTTTGTTTCACTGTTGCACTCATCTTTTGGGTTATCTGCCTGCAGGTAGCCCTCGGCCAGCCTGAATACCAGAGTCTTGGGATTTGTCTGCTGTTTGCTTCTTCCATGATGTCATCAGGAGTATAAAACATGCAGCCGATGCCATTACATCAATCTTTCTTGCCGTGCGGTGCCCAAAGCAGAAACCGTTGGCAAGTGCCAGTCAGCCACCTCCTGAAATTTTTGTTTTGTAGAGTTTCATACCTGAAGTCTTCTAAAAGAGAAGTACCCCATTGGGGATCATTTTTTCTTGCTCTAACTGATGTCAGAAAAAATGGTCTTGCCTGTGGAAAGCAAATGCCTCAGATTTTCATTCTTACTGTCACCTCTTTAGGTCCAGACCACGACATCCCTTGCTGTCAGATGTCCTTCAAGGATGCTTCTGCAGTCATCACATATGGGTTGTCCTGCCTCGGGCAGCCCTTCGGTCGGCCGGATTCCAAAGTCTGGGTCTGGCCTCTGCTGTCACACTTTCCCCTACGTCAGAGCGTCTGGGGTATAAAAGCATCAGCCAACACCATTTTCCTCTGTCTTTCTTGCCGCGTGGTGCCCAAAGCAGAAGCAGTTCGCAAGTGCCGGTCGGCCAGCTCCTGTGATTCAGCTACCGAAGACTTCGAAAGCTGGTACCCGTTGGGGACTCTTTCTTGCCTCAGCCGATGTCAGATAAAAGTTAATTGTTTAACTTGTGGGAAACAAATACCTCATAAGGATTTCCACTCTTACTGCCTTCCCTGCCTAGGCCCAGACCACGACGTCTCGGCCTGTTCAGCCTGTGCTTCCTTCAACCGACGAACTCTTAGACGTCGGTCGGAGTTTGCAGAGGAATTCTTTGGGGCTAGTTTTGCTTACAAGATGCCGTCGGAGACTCCGACTTCGCATTTAGTTAAGAAGCGGAAGGACAAGGACAGACACCTGTGGACCGTGGTTTCGGCTGAAACCACGGTCAGGCCTACCGCGAGTGTCTCTGCTGAAACAGAGTCCTTGGTACTTCCGATTACTGAAAACGCACAACCGACCACCTCTGCCCCGGAGGCCCCGGCCGAGTCAGTTATCGAATTACCTACTGAAACTGGTGTCCAGGAACCTTCCGACACCATTCCTTTTAGACAAATCTACTCCTGCACGTGGTGCAGCCAGACCTCCTGCATCCATGTCCATTAAGGCTTTTTCTAGGGCTAAAGCTGCTAAGCTTTCTAAAGCTTTGCCTCCCAAGGTTACTTCTCAGAGACCCTCTACTGGCTCAGATTCTTAGCTTAGCAGAGCATCTTATCTCCTTAATTAGAGGTTCTCCCTCTCATCTGGACAGGGGCTCACAAACCCCTCCAGACAAAAGGCCCAGAGCCCTCTGACCCTCTCTCCTCAGATGAGTCCTCTGATGGCTCTACTGTCAGACCACCAGGAGGAGGCTTATTCGGCCTACGAGGATTCTGATGCTGAAGAATCTATTCCCTCTGCCTCCCCTCCTGAAGGGTTTTCCTTTGGAGAGACATTACACTCTGATGGAACATTTTCAATGGCAGGGTCAGGAATTCTCTGATTCTAGAAAGAGATTAAGGACCTTTTTACATTTACCTCAGCATAGGCCTTTAGCTATACCTCCTGTTTAGCTATACCTCCTGTTTAGCTATACCTCCTGTTTAGCTATACCTCCTGTTTAGCTATACCTCCTGTTTAGCTATACCTCCTGTTTTGAAGGTCATTGATGTGTACTCTGATGCTAGTACAACCCCTGACTCTCTCCCTCCAGCTCCTGCCAAGCCTGATGGGGTACTACAGGGTCCCGGACTCACATCTGCACTTGTACAAGGCCCACTCTGCTGATCCAGAAACTATTTCCCAGGGCCCAAAAGGGGTTGCAGCTGCCACTGCTAGAAATCCTCTACCCTCTGAAAGGGAGTCCAGAGCTTTAGAGAGATGGGGTAAAGTGTATACTTCTGCAACCCTTTCCATGAGGGCATTAAATTGTCAATTTCATATGATACAGTACCAAGAGTATTTGTTAGATGAATTGCATAAGAAACTGTCTTCTGAACCCCTTGATCGCAAATCCCTTCAGGATCTGGTACATCACTCCCAACAGGTTAGTAACCATTCCTTTCAGTGTGGTTATGATGCATTGGAAGCTTCATGCAGGTCAGCTATGACAGGTGCAGTCATACGTAGGCATGCCTGGCTGAAGGAACAATCTCTGCCAGACCATGTTAAAGCTAAGCTTTTGGATGCTCCTATGGAAAAGCAAAAACTATTTGGTTCCACGGCTCAAGAGGTCTTAAAGAAATTTGAAGAAAAGGCAAAATCTGTGCAAACGGGCAAAGGTTTTCTGCAAGGCCAACCACCGAGATTCAGCAGAAATTGGCCTACTAAGAATTGGTCCTTTCCGGACTCAGACAGATCTCAGAGAGGAAGGAATAGGCGTGCCAGAGGTAGAGGGCAAGCTAGAGGCTCCTACAGAGGCAGTCAGTGGCAGCCTCCCAACCAGAGAGGTAGTGCAGGAACTAAAACTGCTACACCAGGACAGACTCTATGACTTTGTTTTGACTCCGCCGACCAGGGCTCCGTTAGAAGCACCTTTGGGCGGAAAGCTTTCTTTATTTTCAAACAATTGGCACAGCATTACAAGGGACACATGGACACTACAAATAATAGACAAAGGATACAGGTTCCATTTCCACACATTGCCAAAAAGAAAAGGCATGCCAGACCTGCCACCAAATCAGAGGGCAGAGGCTTTGAAGCAAATTTCAAACTTAATACAAATGAAAGCTATAGAAAAGGTACCTCTTTCAGAACAAGGCCAAGGATTTTACTCCAGATTATTCCTTGTTCCAAGAAAAGAAAATCAATGGAGGCCTATTCTCGACTTGTCCGCGCTGAATACTTACCTCATTGTGCCAAAATTCAAAATGCTGACTCTACAGCAACTCCTTCCCATGCTGGGCAAGGTATCTTGGCTGGTGACTAGACCTCAAGGAGGCATACCTGCATGTCCCTATCAGACAAAGTTGCAGAAGACACCTCAGATTTCTTGCAGGGTCAGAGCATTATCAATTCTCAGCATTGCCCTTTGGCTTATCTACTGCGCCCAGAGTATTCACGAAATGCCTGGCATCAGTGATTGCACACTGCAGACTTCAGGGGATTCAAATTTACCCATATCTGGACGACTTCCTTATACAAGCAGACAGCAAGCAAACTTTGTTTAAGGGCTTGGATTATGCCATCCACCTACTGCAGGCCTTGGGATATAGTCAACATCCACAAATCAAGACTTGTTCCATCCCAAAGAATAACTTTTCTGGGTGCGGATCTAGACACAACCACCCAAATGGCCTTTCTCACAGAAGAAAAACAAAACAACTACCGGATTACTTCAAGAATCTGACAAGACAAACTCGGACTGCAAGGAAAATCCTGCAGGCCCTGGGTTACGTGGCATCTTGCATTTTTCTGATTCCACAAGCAAGGCTGCATATGAGAATTACAATGGTACCTAAGGAGTTGGAGTTTATGGACTCGGCACAGTCACAGTTTAGAATCTTTGATCCCACTCATTCCATGCCTTCAAAAGGAATTTCTGTGGTGGGCTCAAGCCTGCCAGTCGAACAGTGGGTTGCCCTTCAGCAAGCAAAGAGCCAACCAAATGATCACTACGGACGCTTCAGACCAAGGTTGGGGAGCACACATGGAGGGCAGATGTATCCAAGGGCTATGGTCACAAAGAGAGCTGCGCATGCACATAAAAAGGAAATGCTGGCAGTGATGCACGCAATCGAGGCCTTCAAACTTTTTCTTCATCAAGGCCACCTACTCATAAGGACAGACAACACCAGTTATGTGGTACACAAACAAGCAAGGAGGCACCCATTCCTACCCTCTTTGCAGACTGGCAATGAATCTATGGGAACTTTCCTTGAAACTCAATATACAGCTGCAGTCCCAGTTCATGCCAGGGAAAGACAACATACTGGCAGACAGCTTAAGCAGAAATACCATGGATGCACACGAATGGGTGCTGCACCCAGACATCATCTTACTCATAACACAGTCATGGGGAAGGCCGGAAATGGATCTGTTCGCCTCCCCCCTCCATCATCAACTGAAGAAATTCTGCTCAAGGACATACCACCCACAAGCATGGAAAGTGGACTCTCTCTTTCAGCTGGAAAGCTCCAACAGTGTATGCTTTTCCACCGCTCCCAGTAATTACCAAGGTCTTACTGAAGATCAGAACAGAGCAGCCCAGAGTGATTCTGATAGCTCCAAACTGGCCAAGACAGCACTGGTACCCACTGTACAGCACAATTTCAAGACTCTGAATTCCAACCTGAGAACCTTGCAGCCAACTGCCTGGAAGATACCATGACTCCTCCTCAGGATAAGCTATCCCAGAGAGTGAAGGATATTATTATGGAAGCTCGCCGGCCTTCCACAAGGAAGGCTTATTCAGCAAAATGGAAAAGATTTCACACTTTGAACACAACAAAGGGCCTAGATGCGACAGTGAACATGGCACATATACTGGAATATTTGGCAGAATTGTTCCACAACGGCCTGTCTATCTCTTCCATTAAGATACATGCCTCGGCAATTTCAGCAGAATACAATGTTGATCCACCTGTCTTCTCTCATCCTCTCCTGAGACTGTTTCTAAGAGGAATCAAAAACGTCAATCCTCCAAGGAAACCACCTCTACCTGCTTGGGACCTAAACTTCGTGTTGGAAAAACTAACACTTCCTCCCTTTGAACCAGCAGCATCTGCAGATCTACAGTTTCTGTCTTGGAAAACTGCCTTCCTTCTGGCCATAACCTCCGCAAGAAGAGTATCTGAGTTGCAAGCTTTAATGGCAGTACAGCCATATCTTATCTTTCATCAGGACAGAGTTTCATTGAGAACCAATCCTACATTTATGCCAAAGGTGGTATCCAGGGTATCTTTGAACCAAGCTATTCACTTGCCTACATTCTTCCCACAACCACAAAATAATGGGGAGAAACTTCTGCACACCCTGGACATGCACAGTTGCGCTACTACTTGGACAGAACCAAGTTACAGAAAGACTGACCATCTGTTTGTAGCATATGCTGCTGGGGCACAAGGAAAAGCAATTTCCAAACGGACCATTTCAAAATGGATAGGAAATTGCATTCGTTTTTGTTACTTTCATGGAAAAACTGTGCCAGCTAAAAGACCTCATTCCACGAGAGCCACAGCCACCTCCACAGCCTTCCTAAGAGGGGTGGCTACCAAGGACATTTTAGAAGCTGCTACATGGAGCTCCGTGCATACATTTGCCAAGCATTACAATTTACCTTTATACTCCAGATCCAGAGCAGGCTTTGCTACGGCAGTCCTGCAGGGTATTTTAGCTACACCATCCTTTACTTAGTACCTCCACCCCCAGATTGGCTATGGTATTCTACCCATATGTGATGACTGCAGATGCATCCTTGAAGGACATAGTACAGTTTTGTACCTACCATAAATGTAGATGTCCGATAGGTATGCATCTGCAGTCAGGTTTACCCTCCCTCCTTCCCCTCATACACTTCTTGGGTACTTACCCCTCTTATAGCTAGCTGGGGGGATCTTTTATGGTGTATTTTTGTTTTTATAGTACTGTACATGTTTGGATTTGTTTTTAAAATTCATCTCTCCAAATTTTAGCCTTCCTTAGGGGGCATCTGGGGCAAGAAACTGAGGAAAATGGCGTCGGCTGATGCTTTTATACCCCAGACACTCTGACGTAGGGGAAAGTGCGACATCAGCTGAGGCCAGACCCAGACTTTGGAATCCGGCCGACCGAAGGGCTGCCTGAGGCAGGACAACCCATATGTGATGACTGCAGATGCATACCTATCGGACATCTACATTTATGGTAGGTACAAAACTGTACTTTTTGTGCCTTGTTAAACACCCAACTGTTTTTTTTGTAGCTAATTTCTTTCGCGCTCTACTCCGAAATGGCTTCGATAAGCCATCAGACTACTGTTTTTTATTATGAAAAAACATAAGGATGAAGACCGCATAGGTCCAAAACTGCTGCCAACTGTACTGTTAAGCTAGTCTCCAGTCTGTCGGTACTCGGGTGCTTTCGCAGCCCGTAATATCCACTTCTACAGATTCGCATGCCTCTGAGACCCATTCGGAGTCTGGTATGCCACGAGATGCTTAGACCTATGGAACCTGTGGATGTCTACCTTGGATGGGTCGAGCTGCTGTGCAGGCACTGGCTTCTGAGGGTGTATTCAGGCCGCCTGATTTTCATATTAAATGGACTACTTTGTTTCACACCAAAAATACTGAATTTCTCAGGCCTGAAGTTCGCACTACGCCTAGGAAACTGACAAACGTGCATTCTCAGGCCCACATACCACAAAAACAAATTCTTAGAATGGCTGAAGACCTCATTACTCTTAATTAGGGGAAGTCCACCTTCTCCCTAAAGACCTAGAACTGATTTTCCTTCTGATCAGGAATCTGAAAATTCTGATTACCAGGACATACCCTTGTCCACCTATGAGGATTGTGATGCAGAGGATTCCATTCCCTCTGCTTCGCCTCCAGAAGACTACTATTTTTTTTTTCTTTGGGTGAAACCCTGCATACCCTTGGAGCATTTCTGCTGGGAGAGCAAAGACTAGTCTCAGTCCAAAAAGACTTGGGGGAATTTTTTAAAGTTGCCTCAGCACAGGCCTCTAGCCATCCCTTCTGTTCTGGAAATTGTAGATGTCTTCTTGGAATCCAGCCTTACCCCTGATACTTTTCCTCCAGTTCCCAGGAAACCTGACTGGTACTATAGAGTACCTGACTCCCACAAATTCCCTTTTAAGAATCTTACTGCAGATCCAGAGACAACTTCCCAGGGACCTAAAGACATTAAAGCTACAACTGCCAAAAACCCTACTCCTTAGGACAGGGATTCTAGGGCTTTAGACAGATGGGGTCTGCTACTCTTGCCATTAGGGCTTTAAATTGCCAATTTCAAATGTTAAAGTATCAGCAGCTGCTTATGGAGCTAATTAAACAAAATTATTCCTGACTCTGCAGAACAGATTTACAAGAGTTAATGCATTGTGCTAACAGAGTTTGTAAACCTACTTTGCAATGTAGGTTTGATGCATTGGAAGCATCTTGCAGAGCTGTGGTCACTGGGTCTGTTTAGAAGGCATGCTTGGCTTAAGGAACAACTTGCCAGATCATGTCAAAGCAAAATTACTAGGTGCCCCTTTAAACAATGAATCTATTTGGCAATAAAGCAGAAGTCCTCAAAAGGATGGAGGAGAAAGCTAAATCTATGCAAACTGAAAGATTTCTTAAGAATAGCCACCTAGATTCAGTAGGCATTGGCCTTCAAAAAACTGGTCTTTTCCAGTCCCTTCCAGGCCTTCTCAGTCCAAGCCTAGGGGCAACAACCACCAAGACTTCAGTCTCTGCTTATGCACAGATCTAGGCAATGGAGTGCTCACACTCCCAAAATGGGGAGTAGTAAGCTGCCATCTTATGGAAAAATTTCACAATGACTTGTCCTTGACTCTCCCCAGCCTTGCCCAAGTACTTGCACCTTTAGGAGGGGAAACTTGCCCTACATGCCAAAAACTGGGAATAATTACCAAAGACAGATGGGTCTTAAACATTGTTACCAGGGTTAGATTCCACTTACTCCCAACCCTAAGCAGATGGCCAGACCTCCCCCCTGCCCAAACCAGTGGGCAGACCTTTCTCTACTCTGCTTCAAGGCTATTCAACTTGTCCCAACGGAACAAAGTGGACAGGGCTTTTATTCCAGACAGTTTCTGGTTCTTAGAAAACAACTCTTGGCGTCCTATCCTGGATCTGTCTATTCTCAACACCTTTTCTGGTGGTTCCAAAATTCAAAATGCAAACTCTCAAACAGCTGCTGCTTATGCTAGCAAAGGACTCCTGACTAGCAAATCCAGACTTAAAAGAAGCTTGCCTGCACATCCCCCATAAGGGAATCTTGCAGGAAGTACCTACACTTCAGAGCAGGCTCTATGCACCATCAGTTCTCTGCACTTCCCTTTGGCTTATGTACTGTGCCCAGGGTACTCGCAAAGTGTCTAGCTCCAGTCATTGCATTTTGCAGACCTGAGAAGAATTCAAATTTACCCTTACTTGGACAATTGCCTGATTCAGGCAGACAGGACTTGCTACTACAGTACCTGGCATATGTAAAAAGACTTCTAATGTCACTGGGATACACCATTGAAAAATTACAGCTGGTATGTAGCCAACAGATTTGTATTCCTGGGAGCAAGCTTGAACACAACTTCCCAGATGGGATTCCTCACTCCAGAGACAACTTTATTTGACAAAATACTTCAGTCTTCTGGCCACCAAAACCTGGTTATCTGCAAGAAAAATGCCACAAGCCCTAGGGTTCATTGTCTCTTGCATTCTAATTCCTTATGCAAGACTGCATATGAGGAAACTTCAATGGTACCAAAGTCTCTGGTGTCAACATTCTCAGGACCAGCAAACAATAATTCCTATCATTCCTTGCAAGGACAGAGTTCCTTTGGTGGGCAGAGGCCTGCAACCACAAGGGAATCCCTTTCACTCTACCCCCTGCCAGCCAAACCCTAACAGACACATCAAACTATGCATGGGGGGCCCACATGGCAGGGCAAGTGTGTTCAGGGCAAATGGAACCCAAAGCAAATGCACCCGCATATCTATCTCTGTTAGCTGTACAGAATGCTCTGACAGTCTTCAAAGACCTTATTCTTCCAGGACAACTATTGGTAAGAGAACACCACAATTTGTGGTACATAAGCAGGGGGAACCCATTCCTACCCACTCTGCAGATTAGCCATGGCTCTGTGGAACACATCCTTGAGCAGCAAGTGCACCTGCAAGCTCAATTCCTGCCAGGCAAACTAAATTCACTGGCAGACTACTTGAGCAGAAATCTCATGGACTCGCACGATTGGAAACTAACCCAAAATATTCAGGCTTTTGAGGAACAGGTGGGGGGGGGCACCAGAAGTGGACCTGTTTTGCTTCCCTCAGAACGATCAATTGAGCAAATATTGCACCAGAGCTCCCCACAGCCAAGTTTGGGAAGTGGAAGGTCCTTCACCTGGGAAAGCCTTATGCCCCCCCTCCTCTCGAAGGTTCTACCAATGATCAAACAGGACAAGCAAAGGACCATCATGATCTCGCCAGACTGGCCATGCCAGCACTGGTACCCTCTCTTGTGCAGTCTGACAGCCCTGCCCACCTGCCTCAGACTCCTTCCCTGCTGTCCCAGCAGGCGGGCCAGATTCTGCACCCTCAGCTACAGACGCTGAACCTTGGTCTTGACTAATCCCTTGAACTCCTCACTAGCAACCATCAGTAAGGTGCTGGATGTTCTTGAGGCAAGGAGGCCTAGTACTAGAAAATCCTATTTGGGAAAAAGTGGAAAAGATACTGTACCTGGAGCCAGTCTCAGGGAGTGGACAACTGTGTCCAGCTTACCTCTTATACTAGATTACTTAACAGAAATGCTCCACAAAGGCCTATCCTTCTCAAATTAAAATTCATGCCTCTGCAATCTCTGCTCATAATACTGAGCCACCCATCTTCTCTCATCCTTTGATAAAACAGATGTTCATCGTGCATACAGCTGCAGTCATAACAGATGGGTTCTCCTGCAGTCAGGTGGGTCCTCGGTCGGCCGAATTCCAAAGTCTAGGTCCGGCATCGGTTTTCGTCGCTTCTTCCCTGACGTCAGTGCGACAGGGGTATAAAGGAACCAGCCGACGCCATTTACTTCAGTCTTTCTTGCCGCGCGGTGCCTGAAGCAGAAGCAGTTCGCAAGTGCCGGTCGGCCAGCTCCTGAAATTACAAAAATTTTGAAACCGAAGTCTCCTTGAAAGCCAAGTACCCCGTTGGGGAAACTTTTCTTGCCTCAGACCGATGTCAGACAAAGTTAATAATTGTATTTCATGTGGGAAGCAAATATCGCATAGGGATTTCCATTCCCTCTGTATACCTTGTTTAGGCCCAGACCATGATGTCTCGGTCTGTCGCTTTTGTGCTACATTCAACAAACACACCATTAAGCGTCTGGTGGAGTTCGCCCAGCATTATTTTGGAAAAACATTTTAACTATTATGTCGTTGGATACTCAGACTCCAGTTTTGTCTTAAAAAAAAAAAAAAAGGACAGGCACACTAGGTCCACGGCCTCTACCGACACCACGCCAAAGCAGACTACACGTGGTCTGGTTCTCAGCGAGGCACCTACGCAGCCCCTAACTACTGACTACACTTCATTGGTGGTGTCTCCTGTGCCCGAGGTCGCAGGCTCCTCTGCCCACACCCCGACTACAGATACCAAAGCCACTCTTGGCGTTGAACCTCAAAATGTGGACAGGTCTACCTCCACTCAAGGTGTTTTCAGACCTTCCTCTTTTTCCATCAAGGCTTTCACTAAGTCTAAAGCAGCCATGCATTCTAAGACGAGCTACACAGGGCCCATCTCCAGACCCCATGCCTAAAAAAACAGATGCTTAAAATGGCTGAGGATTTAATTACTCTTATCAGGGGTTCTCAACCCCCACCGGACAAAAGGCCCAGAGTGGAGGAAGAATCTCCTTCCTCTGATCAGGGCTCCATTATTTCAGAGCACTCTGATCAGGAACATTCTTACTCCCTTTTGAAGACTCTGATGTAGAGGAGTCCATTCCTTCTGTATCTGCTCCAGATGATTACTCATTTGGGGAAACTTTGCAAACCTTAAGGGAACACTAACACTGGGAAGGCCAAGATTATTCAGATTCCAAGAAAAGGCTTGGGGAATTTCTCTTGCTACCTCAGCACAGGCCTCTGGCTATACCTCCTGTCTTGGACATCCTAGATGTTTACTTTGAGGCCTGCCTTAACCCGGATTCTCTGCCTCCAGCCCCAGTCAAGCCTGACTGGTACTACAGGGTTCCTGACTCGCACCAATTTCTATACAAAAGCCATGCTGCTGACCCAGAAACCATCTCACAGGGCCCCAAGGGAATTAAGGCCTCCACTGCTTAAAAATCCATTACCTTCAGAGAGATTCCAGATCCTTAGAAAGGTGGGGGGGGGGGGAGGAATATACCTCTGCTACCTTAACCATGAGGGCCTTAAACTGTCAGTTCCATATGCTAAAATACCAACAGTTTTTGTTATCACAATTGAAAAGTAAAATGTCACAACCTGAACAACCAGACTTGACTGAGTTGCAGGATTTGATGCATAGTGCAGAACAAGTGGGTAAGCATACCTTACAATGTGGTTTTGATGCTCTAGAGGCCTCATGTAGAGCTGCTGTTACAGGATCAAGTCATACGTAGACATGCCTGGCTCAAGGAGGAAACCTTGCCTGATCATGTCAAAGCTAAATTGCTAGATGCCCCTCTACAAAAGGATGTATTATTTGGTGCCAATGCTGAGGAGGTATTAAGGAAAATGGAGGAAAAGGCTAAATCAATGCAAACTGAGATTTCCTACAGGTACAACCCCCACGTTTCAGCAGAAATTGGCCTTCCAAAAATTGGTCCTTTCCAGCCACGGATCGACCCCAAAGAGGTAGATACAGGCACCCGAGGGGCAGAGGACAATCCCAAGGATCATTTAGAGGCAGACAATGGCAAGCTCCTACACAGAGGTGGTGAGGATAACTCGCAGTCATTCAGAAAGCAAGCCCAATGACTTTCCCCTTTGCATGCCAAGCAAGACTCAAATGGCAGCCCCCTTAGGAGGAAAACTGGCATTATTTTCAAAAAAATGGCATTGTCACAAAAGACAAATGGATCCTGGACATTATAAACGGAGGCTACAGATTCCATTTTCACACCCTTCCAAAAATGAGGCATGCCAAACCTGCCACACAATCAAAGGGCAGAGGCACAAAGGCAAATTACAGATCTCATAGACATGAAAGCTATTCAAGAGGTACCTACACACGAACAAAGGTCAAGGTTTTTATTCCAGACTATTCCTGGTACCAAGGAAGGGAAAAGATTGGAGACCTATTTTGGACCTATCCATCCTAAATGCATTTCTACTCGTACCAAAATTCAAGATGCTCACTCTACAGCAGCTTCTTCCCATGCTGGGCAAGGAGTATTGGCTGGTAACATTGGACCTCAAGGAGGCATACCTCCATGTCCCAATCAGACAAAATTGCAGAAGATACCTCAGTTTTCTTGCAGGTTCAACCCATTATCAATTCTCTGCATTGCCCTTTGGCTTATCTACTGCGCCCAGAGTATTCACTAAATGCCTGGCATCAGTAATCCCTTACTGCAGACTACAAGGGATACAAATTACCCCTATTTGGACGACTGCCTGATCAAAGCGAACAGCAAGCACATTCTTCTGGACTACTGCCTGATCCAAGCGGACAGCAAGCACATTCTTCTGAAACATTTGGCTTATGTAATGTTGAACTCTCTGGGATGCACAGTCAACAAAAGGAAATCAAGGCTAATACCCTCTCGGAAGATTATTTTCCTGGGTGCCAACTTGGACACAAACACCCAGATGGCCTATCTCACGCCAGAGAAGCAGGGGCAACTAACTCTATACTTCAGAGCACTAGCAAATTGCACCAGGCTGACTGCAAGGAAAATCCTGCAGGCTCTGGGATTCATGGCATCTTGCATCTTACTAATTCCATGTGCAAAGCTGCATATGAGAACTTCAATGGTACCTGAAAAACCTATGGGTCTCAACACAGCCACAGTTTGGAAACATTAATACCACTAATTCCATGTGGTGGGCTCAAGCATGCCAAACACAGGTCTTCCATTCAGCAAGCCTCAAGCAAATCAAGTCATCACCTCAGACTCCTTGGACTATGCCTGGGGGGCGCACATGACAGATCGGTGCATTCAGGGCAAATGGTCCTAAAGAAAAGCACCTTCACATCAATAAAAAGGAGATGCTAGCAGTAATAAATGCTATTATAGCTTTCAAAGACCTTCTGCAACCAGGTCAACTATTGATAAGAATGGACAACACCACAGTAATGTGGTACATAAACAGGGAGAAACACATTCATACCCCCTATGCAGACTGGCCGTGTCACTTTGGAACATGGCCATGGACTTCGAACTACAAGCGCAGTACTTGCCAGGCAAGGAAAACACGCTGGCAGACAACCTAAGCAGAAATATGACAGATCCACACGAATGGAAGTTGCATCCAAAAGTTTACAGAGATAATCCAAGCATGGGGAAGGCCAGACATAGATCTCTTTGCCTCACACAAAAATCACCAATTGACAAAATTCTGCTCAAGGATTTTCCATCCAAAGGCCTGGAGAGTGGACGCTCTTTCTTTCATTTGGACATCAATGACAGTTTATGCCTTCCCACCTCTTCCTCTGCTGCCCAAAGTTCTATTGCAAACCAGAGCAGACAGACCAAAGATGATTCTCATTGCTCCAGACTGGCCAAGACAACACTGGTACCCACTCCTGAGGAGCCTGACGCACTCCCCACCATGGACCCTGCCTCTAATGCCTCATGTCCTTCAAGGATGCATCTGCAGTCATCACATATGGGTTGTCCTGCCTCGGGCAGCCCTTCGGTCGGCCAGATTCCAAAGTCTGGGTCTGGCCTCGGCTGATGTCACACTTTCCCCGACATCAGAGCGTCTGGGGTTTAAAAGCATCAGCCGACGCCATCTTCCTCAGTCTTTCTTGCCGCGTGGTGCCCGAAGCAGAAGCAGTTCGTAAGTGCCGGTCGGCCAGCTCCTGTGATTCAGCTACCGAAGACTTCAAAAAAGCTAAGTACCCCGTTGGGGACTCTTTCTTGCCTCAGCCGATGTCAGGTAAAGTTCATAATTGTTTAACTTGTGGGAAACAAATACCTCCTAAGGATTTCCACTCTTACTGCCTCCCCTGCCTAGGCCCAGACCACGACGTCTCGGCCTGTTCAGCCTGTGCTTCCTTCAACCGACGAACTCTTAGGTGTCGGTCGGAGTTTGCAGAGGAGTTTTTTGGGGCTAGTTTTGCTTATAAGATGCAGTCGGAGACTCCGACTTCACATTTAAACGGAAGGACAAGGACCGACACGTGGACTGCGGTTTCGGCTGAAACCACGGTCAGGCCTACCGCGAGGGTCTCTGCTGAAACGGTCCTTGTTGCTTCCTATTACCGAAACCACACAGCAGACTACCTCTGCCCCGGAGGCCCCGGCAGAGTCTGTCATTGAATTACCTACTGAAACAGGTGTCCAGGAACCTTCAGACACCATTCCTTTAGATATGTCTACTCCTGCACGTGGTGCAGCCAGACCCCCTGCTTCCATGTCCATTAAGGCTTTCTCTAGGGCTAAAGCTGCTAAACTTACTAAGGCTTTGCCTCCCAAGGTTTCCTCTCAGAGGCCTTCAACTAGCTCTCATTCTTACCCTAGCAGAGGATCTGATCTCATTAATCAGAGGTTCCCAACCTCATCCAGACAGGGGCTCTCAACCTCCTTCAGACAAAAGGCCCAGGGTTGAGCCCTCTGATCTCCAGTCCTCTGAGTCCACAGATGGCTCTGCTCTGTCAGACCACCAGGAGGAGGCTTATTCGGCCTACGAGGATTCTGATGCTGAAGAATCTATTCCCTCAGCCTCCCCTCCTGAAGAGTTTTCCTTTGGAGAGACATTACACTCGGAGAACATTTTCAATGGCAGGGTCAGGAATTCTTTGATTCCAGAAAGAGATTAAGGACCTTTTTTACATTTGCCTCTGCATAGGCCCTTAGCTATACCTCCTGTTTTGAATGTCATTGATGTGTACTCTGCTAGTACTGCCCCTGACTCTCTCCCTCCGGCTCCTGCCAAACCTAAGTACTACAGGGTCCCGGACTCGCATCTACACCTGTACAAGGCCCACACTGCTGATCCAGAAACTATTTCCCAGGGCCCAAAAGGGGTTGCAGCTGCCACTGCTAAAAATCCTCTACCCTCTGAAAGGGAGTCCAGAGCATTAGAGAAATGGGGTAAGAAAGTGTATACTTCTGCAACTCTTTCCATGAGGGCATTAAATTGTCAATTTCATATGATACAGTACCAAGAGTATTTACTAGATGAATTGCATAAACTGTCTTCTGAACCCCTTGATCGCAAATCCCTTCAGGATCTGGTGCATAACTCCCAGCAGGTTAGTAACCATTTCTTGCAGTGTGGCTATGATGCATTGGAAGCTTCATGAAGATCAGCTATGACAGGTGCAGTTATACATAGGCATGCCTGGCTGAAGGAACAATCTCTGCCAGACCATGTTAAAGCTAAGCTTTTGGATGCTCCTATTGAAAAGCAAAAATTATTTGGTTCCACGGCTCAAGAGGTTTTAAAGAAATTTGAAGAAAAGGCAAAATCTGTGCAAACAGACTTTCTGCAAGTCCAACCACAGTGATTCAGCAGAAATTGGCCTACTAAGAATTGGTCCTTTCCGGACTCGGAGACGGATCTCAGAGGCAGCAATAGGCGTGCCAGAGGTAAAGGGCAAGTTAGAGGCTCCTACAGAGGCAGTCAGTGGCAGCCTCCCAACCAGAGAGGTAGTGCAGGAGCTACAACTGCTACACCAGGACAGACTCAATGACTTTATTTGGACTCCGCCGACCAGGGCTCAATTAGAAGCACCTTTGGGCGGAAAACTTTCTTTATTCTCAAAAAATTGGCACAGCATTACAAGGGACACATGGACACTGCAAATAGACAAAAGAATACAGGTTCCATTTCCACTCATTGCCAAAAAGAAAAGGCATGCCAGACCTGCCACCAAATCAGAGGGCAGAGGCTTTGAAGGAAATTACCAACTTAATGCAAATGAAAGCCATAGAAAAGGTACCTCTTTCAGAACAAGGCCAGGGATTTTACTCCAGAATATTCCTTGTTCCAAGAAAATCAATGGAGGCCTATTCTCGACTTGTCCGCACTGAATACTTACCTCATTGTGCCAAAACTCAAAATGCTGACTCTACAGCAACTCCTTTCCATGCTGGGCAAGGGGTCTTGGCTGGTGACTCTAGACCTCAAGGAGGCATACCTGCATGTCCCTATTCAACAAAGCTGCAGAAGACACACAAGATTTCTTGCAGGGTCAGAGCATCATCAATTCTCAGCATTACTTGGCTTATCTACTGCGCCCAGAGTATTCACGAAATGCCTGGCATCAGTAATTGCACACTGCAGACTTCAGGGGATTCAAATCTACCCATATCTGGACGACTGCCTAATACAAGCGGACAGCAAGCAAACTTTGTTAAAGGACTTGGACTATGCCATCCACCTGTTGCAGGCCTTGGGATACACAGTCAACATCCACAAATCAAGACTGGTTCCATCCCAAAGAATAACTTTTCTGGGTGCGGATCTAGACACAACCACCCAAATGGCCGTTCTCACAGAAGAAAAACAAAAACTACCAGTTTACATCCAGAATCTGACAAGACAAACTCGGCTGACTGCAAGGAAAATCCTGCAGGCCCTGTTACATGGCATCTTGCATTCTTCTGATTCCGCAAGCAAGACTGCATATGAGAAAATTACAATGGTACCTAAGAAGTTTATGGACACAGCACAGTCACAGCTTAGAAACTCTGATCCCACTCATTCCTTGTCTTCAAAAGGAATTTCTGTGGTGGGCTCAAGCCTGCCAGTCTAACAGCGGGTTGCCCTTCAGCAAGCCAAGAGCCAACCAAACCATCACTACGGACGCTTCAGACCAAGGTTGGGGAGCACACATGGAGGGTAGATGTATCCAAGGGCTATGGTCACAAAGAGAACTGCGCATGCACATAAACCAAAAGGAAATGCTGGCAGTAATGTACGCAATCGAGGCCTTCAAACCTTTCCTTCAGCAAGGCCACCTGCTCATAAGGACTGACAGTTATGTGGTACGTAAACAAGCAAGGAGGCACCCATTCCTACCCTCTTTGCAGACAATGAATCTATGGGAACTGGCTTTGAACCTCAACATACAGCTATAGTCCCAGGTTGTGCCAGGGAAAGACAATACACTGGCAGACAGCTTAAGCCGAACTACCATGGATGCACACGAATGGATGCTGCACCCAGACATCTTACTCATCACACAATCATGGGGAAGGCTGGAAATAGATCTGTTCGCTTCCCCCCTCAATCAACTGAAGAAATTCTGCTCAAGGACATAACACCCACAAGCATGGAAAGTGGATGCTCTCTCTTTCAGCTGGAAAGCTCTAACAGTGTATGCTTTCCCACCTCTCCCATTAATGACCAAGGTACTACTGAATATCAGGACAGAGCAGCCCAGAGTAATTCTGATAGCTCCAAACTGGCCAAGACAGCACTGGTACCCACTGTTAAGGAGCATGTCACAGACTAAACCATGACCTCTCCCCCTATGGCCACTCCTACTGACTCAGCACAATTTCAGGACCCTGCACTCCAACCTGAAAACCTTGCAGCTAACTGCCTGGAGAATACCATGACTCCTCCTCAGGATAACCTATCCCAGAGAGTGAAGGATATTATTATGGAAGCTTGCCGGCCTTCCACAAGGAAGGCATATTCAGCAAAATGGAAAAGATTTCACACCTGGAACACAGCAAAGGGCCTAGATGTGACAGTGATGAACATGGCACATATACTGGAATATTTGGCAGAACTGTTCCACAATGGCCTGTCTGTCTCTTCCATTAAGATACATGCCTCAGCAATCTCAGCAGAATACAATGTTAATCCACCTGTCTTCTCTCCTCCTCTCCTAAGACAATTTCTAAGAGGAATCAAAAACATTAATCCGCCAAGGAAACCACCTCTACCTACTTGGGACCTGAATTTCATGTTGGTAACACTTCCTCCCTTTGAACCAGCAGCATCGGCAGATCTACAGTTTTTGTCTTGGAAAACTGCCTTCCTTCTGGCCATAACCTCAGCAAGAAGAGTATCTGAGCTACAAGCTTTAATGGCAGTGCAGCCATTTCTTATCTTTCATCAGGACAGAGTTTCTTTGAGGACCCAATCCTACATTCATGCCAAAGGTGTTATCTGGGGTATCTTTAAACCAAGCTATTCACTTGCCTACATTCTTCCCACAACCACAAAATAAAGGGGAGAGACTTCTGCACACCCTGGACATACACAGACAACTGCGCTTCTACTTGGACAGAACTAAAAGTTACAGAAAGACTGACCAGTTGTTTGTAGCATATGCTGCTGGGGTACAAGGAAAAGCAATTTCCAAACAGACAATTTCAAAATGGATAGGAAATTGCATTCGTTTTAGTTACTCCTTTCATGGAAAACCTGTGCCAGCTAACATTAGACCTCATTCCACGAGAGCCACAGCCACCACCACAGCATTCCTAAGAGGGGTGGCTACCAAGGACATTTTAGAAGCTGCTACATGGAGCTCCGTGCATACATTTGCCAAGCATTACAATTTACCTTTTTACTCCAGATCCAGAGCAGGTTTTGCTACGGCAGTCCTGCAGGGCATCTTAACTACACCATCCTTTACTTGGCCAATCTGGGGGTGGAGGTACTATGGTATTCTACCCATATGTGATGACTGCAGATGCATCCTTGAAGGACATAGTACAGTTTTGTACCTACCATAAATGTAGATGTCCGATAGGTATGCATCTGCAGTCAGGTTTACCCTCCCCCTCTGTGGTATTCCAAGGGTGCTTACCCCTCTATTAGCTAGCTGGGGGAATCTGTGTGTGGTGTGTGTGTGTGGTGTGTGTGTGTGGTGTGTGTGTGTGGTGTGTGTGTGTGTGTGTGTGGTGTGTGTGTGTGTGTGTGTGTGTGTGTGTGTGTGTGTGTGTGTGTGGTGTGTGTGTGTGTGTGTGTGTGTGTGGTGTGTGTGTGTGTGTGTGTGTGTGGTGTGTGTGTGTGGTGTGTGTGTGTGTGTGTGTGTGTGTGTGGTGTGTGTGTGTGTGTGTGTGTGTGTGTGTGTGTGTGTGTGTGTGTGTGGTGTGTGTGTGTGTGTGTGTGTGTGTGTGTGTGTGTGTGTGTGTGTGTGTGTGTGTGTGTGTGTGTGTGTGTGTGTGTGTGTGTGTGTGTGTGTGTGTGTGTGTGTGTGTGTGTGTGTGTGTGTGTGTGTGTGTGGTGTGTGTGTGTGTGTGTGTGTGTGTGTGTGTGTGTGTGTGTAATTTGCAAATGTTTGGAATTTTATTGCATTTCTCCAAATTTAGCCTTCCTAGAGGGCATCTGGGGCAAGAAACTGAGGAAGATGGCGTCGGCTGATGCTTTTATACCCCAGACGCTCTGACGTCAGGGAAAGTGCGACAGCCGAGGCCAGACCCAGACTTTGGAATCCAGCCGACCGAAGGGCTGCCTGAGGCAGGACAACCCATGTGTGATTACTGCAGATGCATACCTATCGGATATCTACATTTATGGTAGGTACAAAACTGTACTTTCTCCTGACTCAGCACAACTTCAAAACTCTTTGCAGCCAGCTAAAAACACTCAATCTAGCCGCATGGAAGAGTCCTTAGCGTCACAACAGACGCTACTCTCCAAGGAGGTGCAGGATGTCATTTTGGAGGCCAGAAGGCCGTCAACTAGAAAGGCTTACTCCGCAAAATGGAAACTTTTGTGTCTGGAATGAGAAAAAGGGCCGGGATCCTGGAAAACTGATTTTAACTCAAATACTACAGTATCTAGCTGAGCTGCTAAGCAGTGGACCTTCATTCTCCATCAAAATCCATGCCTCAGCCATTTCTGCAGAATACAACACTGATCCACCCTTATTCTCTCACCCTCTCGACAGTTCCTCAGAGGGGCTAAGAATCTAAGACCCCCAAGGAAACAACCAATACCTGCTTGGGATCTCAATTTCATTCTGGAAAAACTGACCTTGCCTCCCTTTGAGCTAGCTGCCTAATCAGATTTGCAATATTTGTCATGGAAAACAGCTTTCCTTTTGGCTATCTACCTCGGCTTGTAGAGTTTCAGAACTACAAGCTCTCATGGCTGTGCAGCCTTTTATCATCTTCCATCAGGACAGAGTTTCCTTATGAACCAACCCGTCCTTTATGCCTAAAGTGATATCCAGGGTAGCTTTGAATCAGGCCATACACTTCCCTTTGTTTTGAGGATTAGGATAAAAGGTAGGTGAGATTACTACTTTCCTTGGACATCCACTGACCATCTCAAAATGGATAGCCCACTGCATACGCTTTTGCTATTCTTTTCATGGCAAAACTAGCAACAGGCATCAGATCTCACTCCACAAGGGCCACTGCTACCTCTGCAGCTTTCCTCAGAGGAGTTCCTATCAAAGATATTTTGGAAGCAGCCACTTGGGAGTTCTGTGCATACCTTCTCCAAGCACTACCACCTACCATTATACTCCAAAACTAGAGCTGGCTTTGCCACTGCAGTCTTGCAGGGCATCCTGGCTCCTCCTAGTTCCACCTAGTGCCTACCACCCCTTTCTTAGCTTTGGGATTCTATCCATCTGTTATGACTGCAGCTGTATGCACTATGAACATAGTACAGTTTTGTACCTACCATAAATGTAGATGTTCGAGTGCTAATACAGCTGCAGTCCAGGTTTCCCTCCCTCCTTCCCCTCTTGGGACATGCCTATTGGCTAACACCTCCTCATACAACCTGATTGGGGTATTCATTTATGGTGTATTTGCTTGCAACTACTGTATTTGGATTATATTGCATTGCTTTATTACACAAATTTATGTATTGCCTTCCTTCTGGGGGCACCTGACATCTGGGGCAAGAAAAACTGAAGAAAATGGCATCAGCTGGTTCCTTTATACCCCTGTCACACTGACGTCAGGGAAGAAGCGACGAAAACTGACGCCGGACCTAGACTTTAGAATTCGGCAGACCGAGGACCCGCCTGACGGCAGGAGAACCCATTTGTTATGACTGCAGCTGTATTAGCACTCTAACATCTACATTTATGGTAGGTACAAAACTGTACTTTCCTGAGACGAGCCAAAAATTTAAGACCCCCTCCAGGAGAGCTGCCACTCCAGCCTGGGACCTTAACTTTGTATTGGAAAAGCTCACTTCTGCCCTTTGAACCTGCTGCTACAGCAGAGTTAACATTCCTCTCATGGAAAACTGCTTTACTACTAGCCATGACTTCAGCAAGAAGTCTCTGAATTGCAGGCCTTTATGGCAGTGGAACCTTTCATTTATCTTCCATGCAGACAGGATTTCCCTCGGTACTAAATCCATCTTTTATGCCCAAGGTGGTGTCTAGCTGTGCTTTAAACCAGTCCATTCATTTGTCTACTTTTTTTCCCCTAATCCTTAGAATAAGGGGGGGAAGGATCCTGCATTCCCTGGATGTGTACAGGCTGCTTAGGCTTTATCTGGACAGGACTAAGCCTCTCAAAATCCGACCAGCTGCTAGTCAGCTTTGCTGCAGGGGCAGAAGGCAAGGCCACTTCAAAGCAAACCATTTCTAAATGGATAGTGCACTGCATCCATTTCTGCACGCCATGGGAAACCTACCACCACAGGGGATCAGAACTCATTCCACCAAGGCTACATCTACCTCTACAGCATTTCTCAGGAGAGTCCCTACCAGGGACATCCTGGAGCTCTGTTCAAACTTTCACCAAGTATTACCACTTGCCTATCTTTTTTTTTTTTTTTTTTTTTTCCTAAATCCAGAGCTGGATTTGCCACAGCAGTCTTGCAGGGCCAGATTGCCAGCCCTAATTCTAAACTACCTCCACCCATCCTCAGCTTTGGGGATCAACCCAAATGTGATGACTGCAACAGTGAAACACTAAGAGCATAGTACAGCTGTGTACACTTCCCATAAATGTAGATGTTCTAGTGTATTCACTTTTGCAGCCCTGGTTACCCTCCCTCCAGCCCCCTGTCTTCTCCTTATTCCTACCTATCCTTTTTTGTTTGGAATACCTTGTATCATTGGTATTTGCTTTTTTGCTGGCTTCCTATTTTGGGGGCTTCTGACATCTGGGGCAATAAAAACTGATGTAATGGCGTCTGCTGCATGTTTTATACCCCTGACCTCATGGAAGAAGCGACTGCATCCGCTGCAGAAATCCCAAGACTCTGGTGTTCAGGCTGGCTGAGGGCTACCAGCAGGCAGATAACCCAAATGTGATGACTGCAACAGTGACTACACTAACCTCTACGTAAGTGTACACCACTGTACTTTCAGATGTCTTGCTTGTTGGTCTTTCCTGATGGACTGTTAACAGCGTGGTGACCCATTCATTCTTGTATGTTATTGCTTCACCCCAGTAAATATTATACTGCTATTCCCCACACCTTTTTAGATGTCTGCAGTGGTGTGACTAGAGTTTCGGGCTTTAGTGGTGACCCTGGGAGTTTGAAGTGGGGCTCTCTCACTTGTCCTAGACGGTCCATAAAATGCCAGCTGGATGTTTTGGGGATATCTGCCATGAGTATGCCTGACTTGGCTGCATTCCTTTTGTGAATGGACAGACTGTTTTGCTGGGTTTTCAACAGAAGTGACTTTTGGCAGATGCTATCAGTTCCTGTTATGATACTGTACTACTTCTTGGGCTGACTAGGACTAACATCTGTTGGCATTTAACAGAAATTGTTGAAGATGACTGGCTTCAGTCTGCTTGTTTGGCTGCTAAGCAGAATCTTTCCAGTGACTGGATACACTACAGGGAAGATGCTACAGAAACACTAGGCACGGGAGTTGGTCCGCTGCCAACTCTTCCTGGGTTTGGCTGGCAGCCATGGGATGGGTATAGTGTTTAAGGTAGCTGCTTACTGGAGCTAGAGGGGCTGCTGTCTGAAACCCTGCTGGTGCAGTAGTAAATCACTGCTTCAGACAGACCAAGAGGAGGCTACTTTCATCCTACTTGCCTTGGGATTTTTCTGTGCTTAAGGTCTCCAAATTTCCCAAGTCTTACTTCCTAAAGGAAGCTTTTGCCTTTACCTTCATATGGTTGGCTCCTTTCTAGTGGAGCAGGATGATCTGGGGTATTCTCATACTAGAGTCCTGTGGTATTTTGGTTCCTGTCTGGAGAACCCACATAGACTTGTCTTGCTTGGTGTGTTGAGCAGAAGGGAACATGCCAGCTTACTGGTTGGGGGCATTCATTCTCCCTGTGGAGAGTCCAGTCCTGAAGTCACTAGGAAGGGGTAGTCTCCCTATCCTGGGGGGGGGGGGGGGTAAGTTTCTGTATGCTGGTTCTCTCCTAATTTTTAGTGTAAATGTGGTATGGTAGCTTGACCTTTACTTTTAACTGAAGGAATACCTAGTGCTTCCACTAGGTTTCACCATTGGGGTGATGGAGCTGCACCTCCAAGATGGCAGGGCAGGCAGTATCTACAGTCTCTAGAGTTTAGACTAGGGCTCACTGTGTCTAAGCTGGGATGACTTTTATTCTGTGCAGCTGTCCAGTGGTGGTATTGCTCTTTAGGACTAGCATCTTGAGTTCCAAGTAACTTTCTAGTGCCAAGCAGTTGTCTTAATGGGCTGCATTTTGAGTACCTGGTTTAATATAGTCTACCTAAAAATCTACATTAATCCTTTAACTGGCTTATGGATTTTGGGGGCAGGGGTGGAGCTCAAGCTTGGAGTAAATGGCTGAGGAAAATTTGATGCAAAGTTACAGTCCAGCAAGTTCATGAAACACATTTAAAGCCATTAGGAAGGCTCTAACTTCTCCAGAAAACTGCCCTTAACTGTTACTAAAGGTATGGCAAGTCCTTAATTGACTGCATACTGGTCCGCCCACAAAGCTTTCTTTGGAAACATTTCCACAATACCATATAGCAGATGCACAAGTAATCTGTGCTCCTAATAAACTAAATGGGGCATTGTTTCCACTGTAGGCATTTTAAGCTACTCTGAGGAACCACCCAAAACCATCTTGTCTGGAGTTTTCCTGAATAATCTCTATGAAAGCTCTCCTCTAGTCAGGATGCTCTTCTGTTTGGCAGCTAGATTGCCTAGAATCTACTCTTGTATTTATTCTTCTGGATGTATCTGAGGCAAACTGGGGTGGGATGGGTTACATTTGTTAAAAGGTAGGGTCTAGGGTAGCATGGGACTTTGCCTAGTTTAAAAAAAATTCCTTTGGAAAACCACCAGTGTAGCTCCATTTCAATAAATACACAACTCAATCTCCCCAAAAGCCTTGTGTTCATATAGTTGTAGTCCTGCCATCGGTTCTGTAGCTGCATGCTTGGGTTATCACAAGTGGTGTCACGGTCATGTTTACAAAGGTATGAAATTACATAGGCTTTAAGGGTGTGACTCGCTCTGCTATACTGCTGGCCATCTTAACCAAAGATGGTTGCTGTGTAGAACTTGTGTGGAGATGGTATTGCCTTTTCACCATTCATGTAAAGGTAAAAGCTGGTACATCCCCTTAGTAAATGCTTGTAGGCCTATGCTTTCTGAAGTGTCTGTCTTGACTTCTAGACTGTCCTTTGAGGTATTTTTGAGTCTTAAGACTACTTTGGAGGACCTTTGGATAGGGGTAGGTACCCTCTCGTATGTTGGGGTAAAGTCAGTTCCTGTACCACCCTAGCTTGGGCTCTGCTCGAACTCGTGGGTGACTAGCTTGATCTTCAATGTTTAGCTTCCTGCTTTAGGGGTGTGTTGTGTGGCTTTTTTTTTTTAAGCAGTTTCTTGTTGAAGGATCAGTCTAGATGACTATGGGAGTGGAGTGTCTTGCTGTGGTTACTGTCCTTTGGGACCACAATTAGCCTTTTGTGTAAATTCCTTTCCCATGCTACAAGGAAGCCAGAACAGTATTTGTGAACTAGATGGGTTTGGGGGGGGGGGGGGTTCTGCTATGGTGAACTGGTTCAGAATTAAATTCCTCAAATGTGCTGAGGAAATGGCAGGTGCAAGAGGCTTTGTAGAGGACCTGGGTTCTTAAAGGTGGCTTTAAAGGCACATCAGCTAGTCTTATCAGGTTTTTGGAGGTGTTGGTAAAAGGGTTGCCCTCTGCCAGTTGAATCTGTGGATTGCTTTTGAGACTTGAGGGCATCATTCTAAAGGTTTGTCTCAGTAAGGCAGCCAAACCTTCGGGGTACCAGTAGTAATGGGATGCATAGCAATGACATTTTCTAGGACTATCTGGAGGGTGGGGGAGGAAGGAGACCAAATACCCAGAGATTTGGGGCACCTGTATTCAATAGAAGTGAATTTGCTAGGCTGGCTGTAGAGGTAGAATTGGCTGGGGATGGGGAAATCCAGTTCAGAGAACCTGATAGGTTATACTAGAAGCAAAGCCAGGGTTTTTAGTTTAAGTAGGCTGCAGTCGAGGTAACATTACTTTACCATTGGGTACCCAAGGAGAATGAGGAATCAAACTGGCAACAGCACAAAGATTGGATTGAGTCCTGATTGCTGGGAGCAAGTACAATTTCTCCTACCATCTCTTGCAGGACAAAATTCAGCAGCTCCTCTTGAGCACCACTTGGAGTTGTACAGTTTAAAAATTGGCCTTCCTCACAGGTAGGCTGTTTTTCTAGATCTCTTTTGGGGGGGTTCCCTATGTCCTTCACCTTTTAGGTGCCTGCTTTACTGTGGCTACATGTGCCTGCCTTTATTTGAAGCATTGTGCCATTGCAAGATCTTGGCAACCAAGACAGGATTTGTGCTTTACGTCTGTGCTGGTATAGCTGACTGAAGCAAGTTCACTACTAAGCTGTAGTGCAGCTGTTTGCATCTGGTGAAAAATCTGCCATCATAAGGTATGAATGGAATTGCATGGATGAAAGTAGACTGCATTATCTGTCTGTTCCCTTATCGTTGTAGGTCAGAAGGTTGACAAAGATGTTTGTAGGCTATGTAGCTGCGCGAGTGTAAAAATTTCAATCACATTGGTTAGGTAGCTTAATCTCTTGGATAAGAGACCAACGCAGTTAATTTCCACTTTGTACATGCGACTCTCCTGACATTTTCAGTTGTATGTTGCTAGTCTGTTTGCTAATTAACAGGGGCTATATTTGCAAATGGTTGCATGTATACTAATTAACATAGTGGAAGTTTAACAACTTGTATTGCCTTCCTTCTGTTATCCAGATTAGACTGATCACCATTGCTAAAATATTTTGGAAGTGTACCTTCCAAGCAGGTCTGATAAGCTATGGTCTAAAGTTTGATCTTGCTCCCTCTGCAAGGGTTATGGTAGTAATAATTTCTTTACATTTTTAAGGTTTGTGCCCAGACTGGGACTCCTGGGATGTCGGCAAACCTGTAGAAAATGCCAGAGAGGCAATGCAGCAAGCAGATGACTGGCTGGGCATCCCTCAGGTAGGTGAAATATTTCACGTACTGTGCACATTGTGAAACTTGTTTGGAGGGATTGGTGATCTGTGCCTGTATGTTCCTTTATACTTGCTGTGCACTTAATTTGGTTCTCCTTTCCTTTTATGGAGAAGGGGCTGTTGTGCTAAATTCTACTTATTACTCTATGTAACTGTAGTACAGGTCTGTATAAAACTAACACTTGAATTGTTGCTTGGCACACATACACCTGTTGAGTAATTGCATCATTTGTCTGAGCCAAACAATGTCTTTGCTCTGTGTGTGGGGAGGGGGTAGTAAGGTGAACATACTGTGGGGCACTGTGGTATAGAATAAAAGATCTCTTGAAACAACAAAAAAAAATAGTAACTGAAGTAAGGGTGGGGTTTTTTCCATTTGTCGCTAGAAATGGATAAAGCTGTCCATTGTTGGCTTACTCTTCACTTAGAAGTTGTAGCAGATGCACTTTGGAATCTGGAATCCATTTTTTTTTTTCTACAGTTGTCAAGACCGTGGCTTTTGCTCTGACTTTCATTGTTTTACTTTTTGGTTAACCAGAGTATGAGCTGTCACTACAATAAACAATACAGCAGACATGGCTAAAAAAGCCACCTACACCACATCTGAGCCAAAGTTTAAAAGCCCTAATGCACCTTGTTTTGGTCATGGTAGTGAGTGGTGGGGTAGGAATGGGTCAGTCTTTATGGAAGCTTGAAAGTTTGCACTGTCAATTTTTGACATCCTTTGTCCAAATATCTTGTAGAAAATAGTTTACACTGCCTATAAAATTGCAGTGTACTGGAAGCCTAAAACTTTAATGTTAGCTGAGGTGTATTTGCATGAATTATTAAAGGTCCAGGCAAAATGGCCTACCAGAGGCTGTTGAAAAGGTAATTTGTGTAGATTTGTGTAGCTTTACTGAGTCTGCAAGAGGCTCAAATAAAAGTAGCATTTGGGAGGGTGGCTTAGTATTTGTAAAATCTTTAAACAAGTACAGTTGAGAAAGCAAAATTATTAACCCGTAAAGTAATGCTTGTATACTTCAGTAGACCTCCCAAAGAACATTAATTTCTGTGCAGGCTAATATAACCTACTTGCATTACATATCAGTATGGGATTTCTTGCAGGGTGCAACACTTCATTATTTTTGTGATGGCTGTTAATGGTGGATTTTGTTGTGGAGCCAAAATTTTATCTTCTGCTTTAAAAAAAGCCAAACTTAAAGGCATTGGGTGGCAATGACCAAGTTCTCTTCTGCCCTCTAAAGAATGTGGGTAATGTTGCCTCCCTTAGAGGCTGTAACTTAAATTCCAGTTTGTTCAGTGTACCCAGATAGCCAAGCAAATGGATATTCAAAATATTGAACTAGTATGAAAACTACCACATTATCCTGAAATAAATTTGCACATAACACACCTTCATGGACAGTGTAAAACATGACCAGACTGTAAATTGCACTTGTATAATTCCAGACTGCCCTTCATGGTTTTATTTTTGGTCAGCTGATGTAAAGTTTGCCAGCTGGTGACTTGAAGGGTATCCTTTTAGTTTTCTAATGGCAAACCATTTGGCGGTTTCTCTCTGGCTTGCTAAGATGAGCTACCTCCAGTCTTAGCCTAGTGCCAACCTATGAACCTATCTGCCCGAAGGCATTTATAAGCCTAGCCAGAATATGTTGGCTTTCGCCGCCCCCTTAGATTAGTTCCCTGTGCCTCTGTCCAGCAGAGCCACTGAAGTGATCCCAGAGGTAAATTTTCCATCCACTCGTCAAGGTTTCTTTTGGAGTGTTAGTGTGGAGCTCTTCCTAATGTAGATTGGGATCTTGTTCCAAAGCATGGGAAGTCTCTGGGACAGGAATTTGTCCCTCCAGCACATCCTGTTGTGGTGAGGTTTAGATCCAAAGAGCATGTGGCTCGAGGGGATAAGGTTTTCTTTAGGTGGAGCATGTCTATCAATTCTGGGTTGGACATGGCCTTGTATGTCAGGCAGAGATCACCTCTGAGTAGGCAGTATGCAACAGAGTACAACTGGAGTTTCTTCAGTCGAGCTGCATAGGGCATCTGAGGCCAGTGATCCTCTTGGTGAGGTACTTCTGTGATCTTTCCAGCTGTTGCAGGTGTCTTGTAAGATGCATCCCAAATGGGGCGTTTTACACTCTGATGGGTCTAAGTGATGAGTGGAGGGGCACAATGACCTCTATCTGGATGCAAACCCTTTTGTGATTAGGTGGGCCATGTAGGATTTTCTAACCACTTTGGCAATGTGATTATCAAAGGTGAGATTACGGTCTACTCGAGTCCCCAGATCCTTCATTACTCCTTCCGTATTTAGGAGACTACCACTTGTGTGGTAGTTTGTGGGTACTTTGTTTTTTCCAAAGGGGATGACTATGCACTTTTTGCATTTAGCTTGAGGCCATGATTTTTGACACCAGGTATCAGTCTCAGTGAGACCCTTTTGGAGGATGCCTGTCAGCCAGAGTCAATTACAACACCTAGTTTGCATTAGTCTGCGAACTTGGTCAGCCGTAGTCCTCCTGTGCTTGCCTGTACCTCTGAAGTATATGCCAAAACAGAGTCCTAGGACTGAGCCCTGGAGAACACCACCGGTTTAGTCTGTCCTAGCTCCTGCAGCTCTCACCATGTGGATTCTGTCTGAGCGAGTTAGCAACCCATCTTGTGATGTAGGGGTATGTTCAGGCTGGTGAGCTGGTCTAAAATACCAGAATGGGGACTGGAGTCAAAGGCCTTTAGTGAGGTCTAGGTAGGCTGTGTACCACCTTTCCCTCATCTATATAGCCTTGGTAACTGTCCCCAAGTCCACCAGGTTTAGGAGGCATGATCTGCCCTTAAAGCCAAACTGGGTAGGGTCTAGTGTTTGGAGGTTCCCAATATCTGTTAGAGTTCCATGATGATGTGCTCCATAGCCTTTTAGACTAAGCTAGTCAGGCCTTCTAGGGTGATAGTTCCTGGGGTCTGTTGTGGCTCCACCTTTGTGGAGCGGAATAACCATTGCTGTGTGCCACTCTATGGGTATGTAGCCTGTGGAGAGGCTGAGTTTGAACAGTGTGTTTAGGTAAGGGGTTAGCTCATCTTTGAGCTTGTGTAGGATGCCGTCCGGTCCCATTGATGTTTTTTGGCTTTGGAGAGGGCTGTTTTAACCGGAGTGTCTTCAGGGACTCTACATTCTTCTGGTATGGTTATGGGTCCTTTTGCAGGTGAGGGGGGTGAAGTTTGCACTGAACCTGTCTGCCAGGATGTTGGAGATTATCGGTCGGTTCAGTGTATTTTGTGCCATTCTGCACCAACTCCAAGCGGATCTGAGCATTGCCACTTAGATTCTTGACATAGCTAAAGAATGCCTTGTGGTTATCTTTGGAGTCCTTGGCAATTTCTTTCAAATCTCGCCTTGGATGATTTTGAGGGATCGTAGTTTCTTGCTGATACGGATCAGGGATGTCTTCCCTTCTTGGGATTTTACTCTTCTGTACTAGTTTTCTCCTATTGTATAGCTTGTTTATGATAGGAGTCCACCAGACTGGTTTCCTTTTCTTGGAGTGAGTCTTGATTTTGCTTGGGAATGGCACGATCCATGCATTCTTGTAGCTGTCCGTAGAATGCATTAGTAAAGGATTTTGCAGCTTGGACAGGGTTCCCCTTCAGCATGGGGGCTTTGAAACTTTCCACCTCTGTCTTAAGTAATGTGAAGTTTTGCTTTTGAAAAGTTTTTTTTATGGTGGCTCTTGTCTGGGGATGGAGTATGGATCTCCAAAGTGATTGGTTTATGGTCAGATCTAACCAGTGAGGGGTTTACCTCTGGTGTGGAACACCGGTCGCCCATGTTGGTGATGACCAGGTCCAATATGTTGTCGCCTCTGGTGGGAGTGTTGACCAGTTGAACCAGGGCGTTAGAGTTTATAAATTCTAGGAAAAATTGGGCAAGGGAGTTGTAGTTCTCCCAGTTAATGTTTGGGTAATCGAAATCGCCAAATATTAGGGTGTCTGGTAAGACTAGTTTCCCAATGTTTCCAGAAATGTGGAATGGGGGTCCTGGGACATGGTGGGTGATCTGTAGCAAGCTACAATTTGAATTGCAGTTTTTCCCATTGTTGCACATGGATCTCTGAAGCATCGTGCTGTGCCACTAACCTGGAGGTGTGGGTATCATTGAATATGGATACGCCCCCGCCTTTGGGTTCTGTGGCAGAAATGTATGGTAGGAGTTGTAGCCTGGTAGTGTTGCGCTGCTCTCTGGAGCCTTAAACCAGGTTTCTGTTACTGCACATATCAGTTTTCTCCATACTGAAGAGTGCCTCTAGTGCATGCATCTTGGTTTAGACTTCTGGCATTGTAACATTGCCCTCAGTTTTTTACTTATGCTATTTACGGCAGTGGATTTGTCCTTTTGAGCCTTGCCTAAAAAGGCGCAGTGCCTTGGGGGTGGCAAGAGCCTTGGCCAGTATTTGAAAGCCTAAGGGTGATGGGTGCAACCGTCTCTAGCAAAGCAGAGTGGCTTGTCTAGCATGTCATCCCAGGCAGACACTAGATCCCCTTTGACACCAGAAACTTAAACCAGTTGTTGAAATTGAATTTTTTTTCTTTATACAGTGGTATCGTTCTTGCTGAGGGCAGAATGCTACTAAAGGTCAGGGTCATACCTGCCTGGGCTACGTGATCAGAGCTCTTCCAGTCTCTCAATGTAGCCCAGGGAGGTACAGCTCTGGTCATTTACACCAACATGGACAAGGAGTCATATTTGTACTTGTTCTGGAGTGACCTGAGTGCTTGTGTTGTGGCAGATCCTGGCAGCCAACGGTAATCTTCTCCTTATTCAGCCTAGTGAGTGGGATGTCAGTATGCCTGACTATAGAGTCTCCTATTACTAATATATTGGGTGTGTTATTTTGCCTTGAGGGCTGTGATTGCATGGCACACTGGTTTTGTGAAATGTGTTTCATGGTTTGTGTTGGGGAGGTGGAGGTTGCTTGGATGTTTGCTTTTGGAGGTCTCTGTTGGTTTTGCAGAGTTTTATTTAAAACCGGAGTATGTTTTCATGTATTTGTGTTTTTTGCCAGTGCTAGTTTAATGGGTCTAAGACTGGTGTGATGCAAGTATTTCCCTTCTCCTCTTGACTGATACAGTCTTGGGTTGAGAGAGCTTGGCCTCTAGTTTGGCTGTATAACTGCATCTCTCTCCTGTATTAGTGTTTGGTGGTAGGAGCAGGGGGTTGTCTGTGTACATGAGGCAGTTGTAACATTGCCTCAAAATGCCCAGATTCACTAGTTGGATGGGAGAGTACATCTGAAACTGCCCTTTGGACATGCCTGGATCAGTACAGTGAACTGTTTTACTGGATGGCTGGTAAGGTCGAATAGAGAGCCTTGTCCTTCGGTACAGCACAGGAGGATCTAGTGCTTGCTATAAGTTTAAGTGCCGGGCTGAGAAATGAATGGCTTGAGTGCTTAAGTTGAAAGTTTTAGTTCCACGGGCAAAATTGAAGAGACTTTGTGGAGCCAGGAATACTTTTACCCTAGCTAACCGGCATGCAAATATGGTATTTATAGTTGGGAGAGAAATTGGCCCAAAATGGCCAATAAACTAATTTCTGTGCTGAAACCACTCCTCCAGGGGCAGGCTGCTCAAAGCTCCCCTCTCTCGCAGGTGAACGGAGCAACCTCCTTCTATCCAAGTAAGGTATGGGCAAACAGATTTGTAACACAGCCTTGAATTTGGCACCAACCTGAAAACTGGACTATACTAACTTAGAAAGGTGAGAAGCAAGTATGTGTAGATGTATTGTGTAACTTTATTTTTTTTTTCACAAAATAAAGCAGATACACTTAAACAGTTTAAAAGCGCAGAAAAGGATACTTATTGTTATACATAACCGATCGGAGTTGTAGTCAGTGCCCCCAGTAATAAAGTAGGAAGAAACACAAATACAGTAAAAGCAGATGAAGTGCAATTTTTCTATACAACAATAGAAAACTATCTTCAAAATCTTGCATGCTTAACTTTCTCACCTAAATGGTGAAAACACAAATTTGGACTGTTGTAGTATGCTTGTGCTCTAGACTGTGTTCTGTTTTTTCCTTGTCCAGAGGTTTTAATTTGACCACATTTAACTGTTTTTTCTGCTGTTAATGCTGTTCTATAAATGGGTAAAGTCCTCTTTAGTCTCTGAAACGAGCAGTTGCTATTGGCTTGTTTTGCCAACTGGGCCCAATGACATTACTTGCAGGATTATTAAGAAATGGATGCCATTTCCAAGCAAATATTTTCTAAAATCCGAGCTGGAAGAAACCAACAAATGTGTAACAAACTAAACTTTAC
The DNA here is from genome assembly GCF_019279795.1 of Protopterus annectens. Classification (NCBI taxonomy): domain Eukaryota; kingdom Metazoa; phylum Chordata; order Ceratodontiformes; family Protopteridae; genus Protopterus; species Protopterus annectens. Next base: position 844,735,862 of record NC_056741.1, read on the forward strand.
AACCCTTGCCACCAGACTAGGTGGTTTATTAGTAGTTGTGTAGTTCCTACGTGCAGGAGGCTTGGTGGAGACCTTACCTAGCTACACTGGAAGAGCTTACTAATACAGGTGCACATAAGTGCTTGTCGTAGTTACCATCTTTAATGGTGTTTGGTTGCAAATTTGTTAGGTTTCTGAAATCCAAAATGGCTCACAGCGTCAAAACAATACCTTAACCTGCTCCTATTTAAAAAAAAAAAAAAAAAAAAAAAAAAAATTTGTACAGAACTGCAGCCCTGGTAGCTGTGCTGCCTACAGTAGGTGGCAGTGGCTGATTCTGCCCCCAGTGTTCTAGCTGCTTTAAAATAGGAAAAACAAAATCCTTGAATGCAGTTTTTCACATTCACCCATAGTGAAATTGTCTTGGTGAGCTCTATTCAATGTTTGAAGGGGGTTTTCTTCTCTTGCAGATCCTTGTAGCTAGTGCTGTGGTGGAGAGACTTTGTCCCAGATGTCCTGGGTTCTGTTAACAACTTGAGTGTCTTGGATCTTGGAAGGGAGAAAAGTTCTGCACTTTGGCACACTTAGCTGCCAAACCCTGCTGGAAGCTGGGGGTCCCACAAAGGAGTTGAAAGGGAAGTAACTAGGGGGGATTATGCTACCTCCAAAGTGACTAGATCTCCTGTACATCCCCTGCTTTTCACTCCCGCCGTACATCAGGGCTGCATGTTCTACGGGAACTGATTCTCCAGCACACACTACTTGGGGGGGGGGGGGGGGAGTAGAGCTGAGGGTAAGCCTGGTAGACTTGGTAAATTGGCGAAGCTGGTGGCAGCTGACTAGTTTGCCATGGTAAGCCTACAAAATCCTATGCGGAGAGCAGATGTTAAACAAAACTAAACTCCCAATTGTCTGCTCTATAATGAGCAGCCTTTGGTCAGAGTTTGATGTTTCCCATTCTGGAATTTTACCTCTAATCAAGGTAGCAGACCATTCTGGAAAAGAGCATGCCTTGAAGAAATATTTATACCAGAGACATGGGTCACATCAGGGGCGGATGACTTTCCATTGAGCTTATCCAGGATCAGTTTAGCCAAGTCAAATACTTTAATGTTGTCCAGAGTTAAAATAGTTTCCTCTTGGCTGTCTTGGACCTGTAATAAGTTGCAGATCCTAAAGGATATGGTATGCTTTTGGCAAAACTAATCTGCATATAATCGGGCAGTTTTTTTTCTGGGGGGGGGGGGCCCAACACTGCTTGGCTCTAAATGGCTTGGCTTTAATTACCCAAACAATGTGCTCCCTTACTGCTAGTCCACAAACTTTAATATAGAAACCAGAACAAAGCCTTGCTAGACTTGTAGGCCACTTCAGTCAGAAACCGAATGCTCCTCGCTACCTAAAAACCACACCTGTCGGCAGGAACATTTTTCAGCTGTATAGCCCACTCATGGAACTCCGTCCTCACAGCCCTTAAACTGGCATCCTTTCCAGTTTGAGGACTAATCCTAAGTAACACTAGGAACTGCACATGCATAGTCCTCAGAACAGATGTATGACTACCTACTCACTGTAACTATGCTTTTCAGTGTAAATTCACTAGTGCCTCCATATCTCAACAGGTAGCTTTTGATATTGGGTCATTGCCATCACCTTGAACATGCAACTAATGTATGCTCCTCTACCTCTTCAGATAACTGTCTCATGTCCTTAATGTATCAATTGTACCTCAATGTCCTTTTTTGTCTGTTTTGGCAACAGAATACGGTTTTGTATTTCAGTTGTGTACATAGAAATGGCTTGCTTGCTTGACATGGGTCATCTACGTCTGCAGTGTCTTGCTACTTGCATTACACATTTCTGTAAATGCATTTAAATTTGTTTTTGAGCCTTCCTCCTCAACTCCTTGTAAAATCTGTTGCAGGGCTTTCTCTCCTTGTATATAGTTAATTGACAAATTTTTAAATACTTTAGAATCTGTGGAACTTTTCTCTGCAGAGCTCTGCTGAAAATGGTTCATTGACTCTGTTGTAGTTTCCCAATTATCAAAAGGACAAAAAAGTCAGTTTGTGAAGAGAGCACATCTTGGATGTGCAACCGTTTGACACTTGATGGAGCTTGTGACTTATTTTTTTTTCCTGAAAGCGTCTGGTTACAATGATGGGGCTTTAGAAGGTGAAGCTGTTTGTCACTAAATGCTAGAGTTTTTGGTATGGTTGTGGGCTTTAGTTCCATTCATTTTTACTAGATCTAGTACTCATTTGGGATGTAGAATGTACACACCCTTCAGCTGTGAGACCTTTATGTAGATGGTCTAAATTTTCACGTTTTCAAACTGTCCCGTGGGATTTTCTTCAGCTGTCTTACCTCACTACCTGTAAGTAGCGTTTCAGAAATGCATTGTTTTCCTGTCCTTTTGCAAACTGGTACATGCAGCCTGGGTGGAGCAAAAGGCAATTGGGGCCAATATTTGTCTGTTGTATTTGGACTTGTATCTGTTTTGACTTTTTGCTCTATTGCTTGGCTGCTTGCAAAGTTCTAGGCTCATTTAGGCAGGAAATGAATGTAGAAGTATCTGGGGCAGGGTAATGGAATTTCCTTACCCTTGTAAAAGAAGAAAATTTGCCAGTGTACCAGACTTTATGTAGTTTTGGGGGTGGTCTTAGTTTGTCATCACTGCCCAAGAGCTAAATACACAGCTTTTACATCGAATTATGTTTTCTATCTAATGCAGTTGGTTTTCCCCAGGATTGTCTGTGTATGCAGTGGCCTTTGAGAGTATGTTGGCTGTATCCGGTCTATGATGGAATATTACTCACTACCTGTGAACACCATTGGCCTTCAATATTTTAAGACTAAGGTTTATACTCGCTCCACTAAACTGAAGGTGGACATATGCTTAGCTTCATTTTGGCTTAGCTTCATTTTGGTACTTGACCAGTCCAAAGTTTATCGTCTGTTTCCCCTCCTGTCTTACAGAAAAGAACATGGAAAGTGTGGGAGTTTTGATCTCTAACCTCTAGTTAGTTTAAACCCTAAGGGGACACTGGTTGGAGTGGTACAGTTTTGATAAGTACAGCTGTGTAGCTTGGCTTTGATTTTTATGCACTATTCAAATACTTTACCATGGTCTGACCTAAAGTTTAGGTTGAAAAAGCCATCTAGAAAGTCCATTATACAGTAGCCTTGCAGTCCATAAATATTCTACATCTGAGATTGGTTGAAACCAACCAGTTTCAAACCAATTGTTTCTAAGGCTTTGTGAAATTAATAGCCTTAAATGCTACACTGCTCTAGCAGAAAAACTGCTGCCCCTGTGCTTCAGGAGACCTGCTCCCAAAGCAATTTAATCAGTCTAAACTTCCTGCTGTTTTTCATACACAGTTGTGTATAGTCTTGCTGTAAAATCCACTTGTTCCTTTTTATTGAAATATCTAATGGAGAGTTCTGGGACTAGTAGATTTTTAAGGCAATAAAAATGAAGCCCCTTGAACAGATGGTGTGTTTTCAGAATTCTGCTTAAATGCAACAAATCGTATCGACCCAGCAAAGTATCTGTTGTAAAGATGCAGTTTCCTAAAAAACGAGACTGATTTTGCAGGATAAACTTAACTTTACAAATTACAAAATGGTTAAAAGGAAGGTATCGGAGGCCTTAATATCTGCTGAAGCCAAAAGAGCTGCTCTGAATATCCATGAGCTCACTTGAAGTAAGATTTGTCTGTAGGACCTAGCATTTTAACAGTGGATGCTTTGAAGGTTTTTGCTACCTTGTAGGATTTTCAGTTTTCCCCATTTAATTACCTAAATCATTTAATAGGGCTAAAATATTGGAGGCCTAAAAATCTTTTCCAGCAAATTATTACAATATATGGAGGGTGGTATTTGAATCCATTAACTTCCTGTGGTACTAACACCCTCTTTTCTAAACTTTTTTATATATGGCTAAATGTACCTTGTAAAAGCACTGTTTGGAGGAGATTACATATACAAACACTGGAAAGGTTTAACACTAATGTTCCATTGTTCATAGGTTGATGTTCCATTGTTCATAGGTTGATAGGTTGGTACTAGGCTAATGGCCCTAGGGCCTATATAAGCCTAGCCATAATTCCCTGGCTATTTCTTCCCAGAATATTTATTTCCCTGGTCCTCTGTCTAGCAGATTGACTGTGATCCCCGGGGTGAATTTCCCATCTCCCATCCAATCCAGGTTCCTTTTGAAAAGAAAGAGGTGCTCAGCTTGACGTGTATGGGGAGTCTCTGGGTCAGGAACCTATCCCTCCAGCATGTTTTATTCCTTGTGGTGATCAGGTTTAGATCCCTGGAGTGTGTGGCTCTACACTCTGAGGAAATGATTTCTAAGTGTAGCATGTCCAGCTCTGGGTTTGACATGGCCTTGTATGTTAAGCAGAGATTGCTTCTGAGTAAACTATATGACTGTGTTTTTTTTTTTTTAGGCCATTAGCATAGGGACTTTAGGCCTGGGATTCTTTTTAGTGAGGTTTTTCTGTGGTCTTTCCAGTTGCACATGTCTTGAGGTACATACCAAATAGGGTGTTTTACTCTAATGGGTCTAATTAGGGGTGAGTACAGTGGGACAATGACCTCCTTTTTCTGGATGAAAAGCCCTTGGTGATGTGCCACACAGGATTTCCTGACTGTGTGGTGATGTGGTCATCTAAGGTGAGACCACTGTCCACCTGTGTCTCCAAGTCCCTTATCACACTTCCGGTGTTTAGTGTACTGCCACTTGTATGGCAATTCATGGGTACATGTTTTTTCCCCCAAAGGGGATAACTACACATTTCTTGGCATTTAGCTTGAGCCCATGGCTCTGGCACAAAGCATCTGTTTCTGTAAGGCCCTTTTGTAGAATATCCACATTTTTGGGGATTCTGTAATGGCTCCCAGTTTGCAGTCATCTGTGAACTTTGTTGGCCAGAGTCATAGTGCTGGCCTCTACTTCAGAGAAGTAGATGCCAAACTAGCAGTTCCAGGACTGAACGCTGAGATACTCCACTTGTCTGGAGCTGGATTCAGTCTGCTGCTTTTACAGTGTGGGTTCTGTCAGTAAGCCAGTTGGCAACCCATTGAGTGACGTAGGGATTATTGCCCAGCTTAGCAAGTTTAGATTCTAAAGTGGGGGATGGTGTCCAAGGCCTTGAAGTCCAGATAGGCTGTGTAGACTGAATTACCCTCATCCATGGCTCTGGATACTGATTTGAAGTAGTACTTCTGGTTGAGGAGACTAGATTAGCCCTTTACGAAACCAAACTGGGTGGGGTCCAGTGTTTGAAGGTTGCCAATGTCTTTGTATGGAAGTTCCATGGCTTTGCAGATCGGGCTCATCTGACTGGGACGATAGTTCACAGGATCAGAAGTGGATCCCCTTGTGGAGTGGGATAACTAGCTGTGCCACTCATTGGGCATGAAGCCTGAGGTGAAGTTATGATAAACATAACGCTTGGATAAGGTGCCAGTTCATTTTGTAGTTCATGTAGTACATAGCCCGGGATGTTGTCTGGTCCCATGGGTGTGTATTCCTAGCTTTGGAGAGTTTTTTACCTCTGGCAGTAATTACTGAATTTCTCAATCTTTTGATATTGAGATGGGCCTTTTTAGGGGGTAATAGATTCAATGCAAAGTCCCCCCCCCCCCCAATCTGCTAGGATATTGGCAGTATCCTTGGGATCAGTATATTTAATGCCCTTCTGTTGTAGGTCAGAGCAGATCTGAGCATTGGCATTTGGATACTTTACATAACTGTAGAATGGCTTGTGGTTGACCTTGGAATCTTTGGCAATTTTATTTTCGTAACTAGCTTTGGAGTATTTTAAGAGGTATCTCTGCTTCTTACTGAGGCTGGTAACAGTATTTTTTATCCTGGGATTTTCCTCTTCCGCAACAATTTCTTCCTTGTGTTGTATAGTTTATGGCAAGGGACCACCAGATTGTCTTCCTTTTGGAGGAGAGTTTTGGTTCTATTTGGAATGGCACGATTTGTGCACGAGTGGATATGCTCGTACAGTGCCTTGGTGTAGGATTCAGCAGTCTAACTTTCAGTTCCTGTCTGCATGGGTGTCATGAAGTTGGTCACCTCTGACTTGAGTAATGTGAAGTTGGCTTTGGAGAAGTTTTTTTATGGAGGTCCCCCTAGTGGGGGGTGGGATGTGTACGTCAAGGGTGATTAGCTTATGGACAGATCTGACCAACAAGGGGGTGACCCCTGGTGTGGATCATCTATCTCTCATGTTGGTAATGACCATGTCTAGGATATGTGAGCCCCTAGTTGGACTATGGATTAGTTGATGCAGGGCTTTGGAATTTAATTCCAAGAACTGTTAGTACCAAAGTAGTTTCCCCAGTTAATGGCACGGTAGTTGAAAGCGTCCAGTATTAGGGTGTTTGGTTGTATCTGAATATTTTCCAATATGTTTAGAAAGGTGCAGTGAGGATCTTTGGGCCTGGTGGGGGAATCTGTAGCGAGCTACAATTTGGATTGCAGTCTTAACTAGTGTTGCACCTGTAGAAGTTCTGATGCATTGTGTTGGGCAACTAGCCTGGAGGTGTGGATATGGAAACTCTGCCTTTAGTGCTTCTGTCATGGTTTGGTGGCCAAAAAGTACGAGTTGTAGCCTGGTATTGCAGGGGTGTTCTCTGGAGCCTTGCACAGATGTTTGTTCTCCATTTTTAGGAGTGCCTCGAGAGAGTGCATTTTGAGGTTTAGACTTCGAGCATTGAGTAGCATTACATTCAGATTTTGCATGCTTATATATGTTACAGTGGTGGTTTTGTCTTTTAAGCCTTGCCTAAAAAGCCACTATAGGGGTGGCAGGAGCCTTGGCCAGTAACCTGAATCCCAGGGGTGACTGGTGCAGACATCTCTGGCAAAGCATCGTGGTCCATCTATCATGTCTTCCCAGGTAGATACTGGATCCCCTTTGACATCGGAAACTTGGCCAATTGTTGAAGTCATCATTTTGTCCTTGTACGGTGGTATCTGGGAGAAGGTAGGATGCTACTGAGGGTTAGGGTCATACCTGCCTGGGCCACATGATCTGAGAGCTCTTCAATTTCTCCTCATGTAGCCCAGGGAGGTACGTCTCAAGTCATTCACTCCAACATGGACAACAGAGCTGTATTTGTACTTGTGGAGTGATGAGTGCATGCATTGTGGGGGATCCTGGTACCAAACAGGCAGCTGATGATTTTCTCTTCAGCCTGGTAAATGGGACATTAGTCATAGGTGACGTTGGGCACACAAGTGTTGGGTATGTTGTCTTGCTTTAGGGGCTGTTTGGTGGCACACTGGTGTTTTGAGCTATGGGTCACTTTGGTTGTGATTCGTGTTTGCGTTTCCGCTTCTGAGGTCCTTGTTGCTTGGGCAGGTTTAATGTTAAGGGCCTCTGCACAACTGGGTTTAGTGTTAGCATGTGTGGATGTTGGTGATGTGAGTTTTGAAGGGCCGTGTTGCTTGAGGTGTAGTGCAGGTGTTAACCTTTTGACTGTCTAGCACCATCTTGGCTGGAGCGAACTTTGCTTCCAGTTTGGCTATGCAAGTCCATCTCTTGCAGATTGTAGTGTTGAGTGGTAGGAGGAGAGGGTTGTCTGTGTACATGAGGCAATTGCTGCATTGCCCCAGTATGCCCAGATCCACCATGTGGACAAGAGAAATCCCTAGAAGCTGACCCTTGGACATGCTTGGTTCGGAGTTTCTCTTGTAAAGTAAAATCTGTTTTCCCTTACCTTGGCAAGGTACTTGGCAATTATAGGCTGTTTAGTGCCTACGATTAATTTCTCGTTGACCAGGAGAGTTGAGTGCTTGTAGCTGTTAAAGGCTTCCTAGTGCTTTCCAGCAGGTTTTAGAGCAAGTGCTAGTCTGGGATTGATTTTAGTGCAACTACTGGGAAACTAGCTAGTTCTAAGGGAAAATTTGAATAGCCGACTTCCTGGCACCGGGAATAGATTGAAGTGCTAGACTAAAAAGTGCAGGAGAGCAGAGAACGAGCAGATCCAAGGGAAACTTAAAAAAAAAAAAAAAAAAAAAAAAAAATTAGTATCCCTTTACAATGGATTTGGATATTGGGAGTGCCTGTTATAAAATTCCATGAACTAGTGAAATAAAACGTTGGTTCCTCATTTGCCATAAGTTTTAGTTTTTAGGGTTTTATGTAAAATGTAGCTACAGTCCTGCCAAACATTTCAGTGATATTTTAGGCAGAAGATTGACCACAGTAGTTAAATATGTATGGTCAGCAAATGGAAGTTACTAATCACGTGGTCAATGGAATGGACTGTACTGCTTTAGTACAGTGGTGTTTTGGTTACTGTTCTGTGTTTTCCCATATTTGTGAAAGCATCTGCTGTACTGCGTTTGTATTGGACTTTACTTTTTTGAAGTAAAAAATATTGTGCTCTAGTATCTACCAGTGAACAAGATGAGATTTGAAATGGAAATGTGTTGCTAGTAGGGAAGTAGAGCAAATGTAATTTCAATTTGTCTGACTTGTCGAGAAAGATCTTCACTATTTGCATGCAGCTGTAGGGGGCAGGATGGCAAAGCAGTGGACCCTCCAATTTTGGATTTTTGCAGGTCACAAGGGGGTACCTAGTGTCATGCAAAATCTTAAGGCACATTTACGTCCGCAAACAGGGAAGCTTGCAAAGTAGTGGGATTCAGTGCCAGTTTATAAATGAGCATGTTTTCAGTGCAGGCAGAATATTTCCACAACTCTCAATATAGCAATGCAGGCAGACAAGTTATTTTATGTATTTGTTGACCAGGAAAGTCCGACTAGGTTCCACAGAGCCTGTTTTCAGTGGAGGCCCGGGGAGAAATGCTCCAGATGCATGTCTTTGAAAAGTTAAACCAGTTTAAATGAACAGTAACAGTGCATTATAAACTAATGATAAATCCAGTTTTGAGAAGAAAAAGGGAGTTCTGTTTAAGGAGTCTCTACCATAGTTTGTGTGCACTGCAATCCTACAAAGTACTATGGTGCTAATTTCTCAAATTAAATCTATTCAGAGCATTAACTTTCAACTGCTAGTGTAGCAGTCTCTTGGCAAAAACTGGACAAAGGCCTCAATAGGGACAGGTATTGAATATTGCTTTTGATCACTTGGAAAGCTGGTGTAGAGTAATCGGTCTTGTGGTGACGTGTATTTTCTGAAATGTCTAGTCTTACCTAGCGACTTGCATCCTCCAGTGGTTTGCCAGAAAACCACAAATTGAGGAACAAACCAGTTTCTGTTCTAAATATTTTCTGATATTCTTTTTCATATTGAAAATCATGTGGCTGTTTGGCTCAGTCATGTTTTCAGTTGGCTTTTGGTTCTTTGTGCTTTTCTTGCGCTTCTACTGACTGGGTAGCATTCGTATGACCCTCTCCATGTTGATACGAAATGATTGGGCAGTAAACTCCTAATAGTTTGAATGTGTGAAACAGCTGTGTGATTCTGGGTTCAGCATTGCACAAATGCAGGCAGGTGGTCTGGCAGCAGACCGTAATGGTCACTGGGGGAAAAGTGCCATTTTTGGCAACTGGTACCTAGAACATGGCTTGAATGTGGTGCTTGCTGGTTAACAATTGTGCATAATGGCTTCAATTACTTGGTGGCATGTTCCATTAAGTGCAGTAAAAATGCAATGTGGATCAACACAATTTTGGCTTAAATGTGTGTAGATCAGTGTATCCTTTTTTTTTTTTTTTAAGCTATTTAAGGGCTTACAAAAGTGTGTAAATACTGAGCACGTGCGAGTGACTGCCATTGTGTAGTAAGCAGAGATGCAAGTTTGTATGCAGGGTCTGTTAAATCGGTTCACTTGTGTGGTGCAGCTGTCCATCCTACACTGTCTGCCTTTAATCTGTTAGAGGGATGAGTAACTGTTCATCAAAGCTGCAAATTATCTTGTTTACATGAAACCTACATGTGTAAACACAGGCAGATGGATTATACTAGGAATAAATTGGCTGCTTGCATTTAAGGAAAGTTCACTAAACATTTTTCAAAAGCTTAACACCCCAAGTTAAACTGAAGTTGGTAGAGCCTGTTCGTTCTTTAGGCAGTGAGCTAGAAAACTAACCGTACTAGATTAACTTGGTTACTAACTCTAGACCTGAAAACCTTGCATGCCATCTCATGCTAGCCCTTAACTAAGCAAGTGAAATTTGGTCCACGTTTTTGAAATGCTGTAGATCTAACAGTGGCCCATGCTTGGACAATTTATGAAGTGTACATGTACCAGCAAGTTGTTTGTGCCCCCCCCCCAAAAAAAAATTCTCCTCCAAATTTAACTTAAATTCAATGAATTGTATCGGTCAGTTTTCTCACTGAGAATAGATGTTGGATTAGAGTACCTTTCTAGTGTTTACATATAACTGTAATAAGGGGTTTTAACTTTTTTTTTCTCTTTAGGTAATCACTCCAGAGGAAATAGTTGATCCAAATGTTGATGAACACTCTGTCATGACCTACTTGTCTCAGTTTCCAAAGGCAAAACTAAAGCCTGGTGCACCCCTGAGGCCAAAACTTAATCCTAAAAAAGCCAGAGCATATGGTCCAGGTCAGTATCCTTCTGTAACTTTCTGATCAGCTGCTTGCAGTGGGAGCCTAATTTTGTTAGTTTGCAAAAACTTGTCATAGTGGCTTATAGCTGAACATTGCTGGATTATTTTTTGTGGAAACTGTCTACTCTTGGCATCAAAGTTCTAGTTGAATCTGTGCCCCATATCCTTGTGCTTCTCCAGTTTACCTAGGTATTTGCAAAGTAGGTGGGCAGAGTATTCCAAGACTTTTTGCAGCCTTTTTTCCAGGTCATGGTTGCAAATGTTCTGAAGTTGAGTAGGAAGCAGGATTTTACAGTGGTACAAAGTTTTCAATAAGTCGTGGTTTTAGGAGCTTGCAGTGGAAGCCAAGTTATTAATAGGATGCGTAGCCCATAGAAATGGGTATTTTTAGCTTAGGACACTGAAACGAGCTGTAACTTCCCCTAATAAGTAGAAACCTTCAATACTTTAATAAAAGTTGTACAGTGTCCAAGACTTCTGTTGCTTCCTTCTAGGGTTTGGGTAGCGGTCCTAAAATGGCATTGCTTACTGCCTGCCCAGTTGCAGATGCTGCTGTCTGTGGGTTGGGAAACCATGTTGTCTAATGCAGTGGAAGCATCCAGAGTGGGGTTGTACATAATGCAGCTTCCTGTCTGAGAAGCTGCACAGGGATTGGTCAGCCTGGAATTTCAGTCACCTGTAAAGATCTTTAACGTATGGTGTTAGCGTTGTGCTGGCTAGCTCAAGTTAACATCCCAGGAGAGTTGTCTGGTGTCCCCTTGCACTCTAGGAGGCAGTTCACTGCCTTCTCACTTCAGTGCCAGCTTGTTCTTTCCAGTCGGCACATGTTTGCTGTGTTCCCTCCAGCACTTTAACTGATTTACTAACCTCCTATTGTAGAGATGCTGTGGACATTGTGGACCCAGTCAGCCATGGTACCATATAAAGTTTATCTAATGAAAAGCATGCTTGGTTGGAGATTATGTAAAGGGGGGGTGAGCAGGGGATTTGTACCCATATGCATGGGCTGTTGGTGCATGAAAAGCATTGTAACAAGCATGCTTGTATTTAGACTGTACTGTTTGCTGGCATGTATGTTCAGATTGAGTTAAATCTCCAACATGTTTCAGTTTTACTGACTATGTAGTAACTGTCTAGTTTTAAACACAATGGTTCACTGTAAAACTTGACTTTGTGGTTTAGTGTCAAGTGTGGTGTTCCACATTCTGTGGATGTAACTGGAAGAAAGTTTATCCAATCTTAACACAGGAAGGCTAAAACCCTTAAAGGTCAAGCCTAAAGCTTTTCCCACACCTTTTGGAGGGCAGCTTTTCCCACACCTTTTGGAGGGCAGCTTTTCCCAAGGATGACATGAGTCTTTGGTTGAGGAAGGCAAGGCTAAGTACTTGCATACTCTAATCAGATGGTAAAGTAAATGGGCAAGATTAAGACACTGCCACAAATGTGCATACAGTCTGAGTAAATGGTCACAGGCTGTCGTTTCATGACTAAGAAAGAAGCAGTTGGGTCTAGCTGCTTGCTTTGACAGCTTTAGCTGCATAGTGAGCATTGGAAGGGAATCTCTCAGATCTGTACATGGTAACCAAGTACTGTGGCTTCAGCAGCTGCTTGTTAAAGTGGTCCTTTTGTATAACTTGTTAAGTTTCACTGCTGGAAATGCAAGACTTGACAGTTGAATAACTTTGAAAATGCCCCGATGTTCTTCGTGTTTCACTGTTGCAGTAATCCCATTTGGGTTATCTGCCTGCAGGTAGCTGAATACCAAAGTCTTTGGATTTCTGCGTCGGATGCTGTTGCTTCTTCCATGATGTAAAGTTGTCGGGGGGGTGTAAAACATGCAGCTGACACCATTACATCAGTCTTTCTTGCCGTGCGGTGCCCAAAGCAGTTGAAGTGCTAGTCGGCCAACTCCTGAAATTTTCATTTTCGAGTTTCAGACCTGAAGTCTCCAAAATACCCCGTTGGGGATCCTTTTTTTCTTTTTCTAGCTGATGGCAAACAATTGTCTTGCCTGTGGAAAGCAAATACTTCAGACTTTCATTCTTACTGTGTCACCTGTTTAGACCCAGACCACAGTGTCCCTCGCTGTCTGTGCCTTGTTCAATGCCCAAACTATTCTATCATCGGGCTATTTTTGTAGCTAAATACTTTCATTCTCTTATCTCCATATTCTGAAATGGCTTTAAGCCATCAGACTACCAATCTTACGAAAAAACGCAAGGATGAAGACAGACTGCATAGGTACAAAACTGCTGACTATTCTGTTAAGCTAGTCGCCAGTCTGCCGGTACTCTGAGATGCCTTTGCAGCTCCTGATACCTGCTATTACAGATTTGCAGGCCTCTACTGAGACACATTCTGAGTCCGGCATGCCATGAGATGCTTCTTGGACTATGGAACCTGCGGCTGTCTCTACCTTGGATGGGTCTGGAGCTGCTGTGCAAGCACCGGCTTCTGAGAGTGTATTCAGGCCTACAGACTCTGATATTAAGCCTACTGTGTCGTTTCCAACTAGAAGTACTGAATTCATCAGGCCAGAAACTCTCCCTACGCCTAGAAACGAACAAACTGCAGGCCCATATGCCTCGGAAACAAATGCTTAGAATGGCTGAAGACCGTATTACCTTAAGGGAAGCAAGCCTTCCCCCTTAAAGACTTAGAACTGATTTTTCCTTCTGAATCTTCTGATCAGGAGTCTCTCTGCTCCTTCTGATTACCAGGAATTGCCCTTGTCTACTTATAAGGATTCTGATGCAGAGGATGCCTTTCCCTCTGCTTCCCCTCCAGAAGATTTTTCTTTTGGTGAAACATTGCATACCCTTGGGGAGCATTTCTGCTGGGAAAGCCAGGACTAGAGTCCAAAAAGAGACTTGGGGAATTCTTGCTCCTCAACACAGCCTCTAGCTATCTCTCCTGTTCTGGCTATTGTAGATGTTTTCTTGGAATCTACCCTTACCCCATACACTCTACTTCCAGCTCCCAGAAAACCTGACTGGTACTACAGAGTACCTAACTCTCAAGTTCCTCTTAAAGAATCCTACTGCAGATCCAGAGACCATTTCCCAAGGACCAAAAGGCATTAAGGCTACTGCTGCCAAAAAATACTACCCTTTCTGATGGATTATAGAGTCTTAGACGGATGGGGTAAGAAGTTACTCTTCTGCTACTTTGGCCATTAGGGCATTAAATTGCCAGTTTAATATGTTCAACATATTGTGGGACTACTTGAACAGAAAATTATTCCTGACTGTGCTGAACACACAGACTTAATGCATTCTGAAGAACAGGTTGGTAAACATACTTTGCAATGTGGTTTTGATGCTGTAGAAGCATCTTGCAGGGCTGCTGTCATTGGGTCTATACTTAGAAGGCTTGTTTGGCTTGAACAAAACTTGCCAGATTATGTTAAAGCTAAGTTACTGGATGCACCCTTAAAGACTGCCTTTTTGGCAACAGAGCAAGTCCTCAAAAGGATGGAGGAAAAAGCTAAATCTATGCAGACTTAAAAATTTTCTACAAGTACAGCCTCCCTGATTCAGTAGGCATTGGCCTTCAAAGAACTGGTCCTTTCCATTCCCTTCCAGGCCTTCAGTCCAAACCCAGGAACAGCAGACCACCAAGACTTCAGTCAGGCTATGCACAGATCTAAGCAGTGGGGGGCTCCCACTTCCAAAGCAGGGAGTAGTAAGCCAACCCCCTATGGAAAAATAGCAGTGACTTAACCTTAACTCTCTCTTCTAAGCCCTGCTCTGCTACTTGCTCCCTTAAGAGGAAAGCTCGCCCTGCATGCAAAAAAACTGGGAAGTCATTGCCCAGGACAATTGGGTTTTAAACTGTTTCCAGAGGTTACAGATTCCACTTCCACACACTGCCAACCCCAAATGTTTGGCCAGACCTTACCCCAAATCAATGGGCAGAGGCCCAACAGCAGGTTCTCTCAGTATCAGGGCTATCCAGCCTGTCTCAGCATAACCAAGGGGGACAAGGTTTTTGCTAGACTTTTTCTGGTACCCAGAAAAGAAAACTGTCCTATCCTGGACCTGTCTATTCTCAACACCTTTCTGGTGGTTCCAAAATTCAAAATGCTAACTCTTAAAAACAGCTTCTTCCTATGCCAGCAAAGGATGCCTGGCTGGCAACCCTAGACTTAAAGGAAGCTTACCTGCACATCCCAATAAGAGAATTCTGCAGACAATACCTACGTTTCCGGGGAGGCTCCATGCACTTTCAGTTCTCTGCGCTTCCCTTTTGCTCATCTGCAGCGCCCAGGGTGTTCACAAAGTGTCTAGCTCCAGCCTTTGCATTCTGCAGGCAGAAAAATATTCAAATTTACCCATACTCAGACAATTGTCTGATTCAGGCAGAAAGCCAGGACTTGCTATTAAAACACCTGGCATTTGTAAAACTTCTAACCTCACTGGGGTACACCAGCAACAAAAAGATCTCACCTAGTACTCTGCCAACAGATTGTATTCCTGGGAGCAAGCTTGAACACAACTTCCCAGATGGCATTCCTCACTCCAGAGAAACAAGTTTATTTGACAACTTGCTTCAAACTATTGGCCACAAAAAAACCCCCAGCTTTCTGCAAGGAAATTCTGCAAGCTCTGGGGTTCATGGCCTCTTGCATTCTGCTAATTCCATATGCAAGACTGCAAATGAGGAAACTCCAGTGGTATCTAAAAAGTTTATGGTGTTGGCGTTCTCAGGACCTGGAAACAATGATTCCTAGCATTCCTTGTCTATAAGAACAGAGTTCCTTTGGTGGGCAGAGACCTGCTACCACAACAAGGGACTCCCTTCCATTCTACCCCCTGCTGCCCAAACCCTAACAGACGCATCAGACTATGCAGGGGGGGGCTCGCATGGCAGGGCAGTGCATTCAGGGCAAATGGAACCAGAGACAGATGCACCTACATATCAATCAAGAAGAAATGTTAGCTGTACAGAATGCTCAGACAGCTTTCAAAGACCTTATTCTTCCAGGACAACTATTGGTAAAGACACCACACCGCAGTTATGTGGTACTTAAGCAGGGGGGGAACCCTCTCCTATTCTCTCTGCAGACTAGCTATGGCTCTGTGGAACACAGCCTTTGAGCTACCAAGTGCACCTACAAGCTCAATTCCTGCCAGGCAGACTGCTTGAGCAGAAATCTCATGGACCCACATGAATGGAAACTAGAACCCGAAATATTCAACCACCTTGATCAAATGGGTGACTCCAGAGATGGACCTGTTTGCCTCCCTCAGAACTACCAATTGCACAAATTCTGCACTAAAACTCCCCACAGTCAAGCTTGGAAAGTGGATGCTCTGTCCTTTACCTGGGAAAGCCTCCGTTTATGCCTTCCCCCTCTGTGCCTCCTCTCGGAGGTTTTAAAGATCAAACGGGACAAGCCAAGGACTGTACTGATTTGCACCAGACTGGCCACACCAGCATTGGTACTCCCTTTTGTGCAGTCTGACACTGCTACAACCATGGCATCTGCCTCAGAACCCATCTCTGCAGGTGGGCCAGATTCTGCACCCTTCGCTTCAAACCCTGAACCTTGCAGCCTGGCTAATTCCATGAGCTGCTCTCCAGCATCCCTCAGTAAGCAGGTGCTGGATGTCCTTCTGGAGGCAAGGAGGCCTAGTACCAGAAAATCCTATGCTGAAAAGTGGAAGATACTGTTCCTGGAGCCAGGCTCAGGGGATGGGCCCAATGGTGCCCGGCTTACCTCGTATTCTAGAGCACTTGACAGAAGTGCTTCACAAGGGCCTATTCTTGTCAATTAATATTCATGCCTGTGCCATTTCAGCACATTATAATACTGAGCCACCCCTATTCTCACCCCTTGCTAAAACAATTCCTTAGAGGGTCTGAAAATGTAGGACCCCCCCCCCCCCAGGAGAGCTCCCACTCCAGCCTGGGACCTTAACTTTGTATTGGAAAAGCTCACCCCCCCCCCCCCCCCTTGAGCCAGCTGCAACAGCAGAGTTGAAATTCCTTTCTTGGAAAACAGCCTTATTTCTAGCCATCACTTCAGCAAGAAGTGTCTGAATTACAGGGTCTCATGGCAGTGGAACCCTTCATTATCTTTCATGCAGACAGTTTCCCTCGGGACTAATTCTTCCTTTATGCCCAAGGTGGTGTCTAGTGTGGCGCTAAACCAGTCCATTTATTTGCCTACTTTTTTCCCTAATCCTCAAAACGGAGGGGAACTGATTGCACTGTGGATGTGCACGGACCACTTAAGTTCTATTTGGATAGGACTAAGCCCCTCAAAATCTAAACTGTTGCTAGTTGGCTTTGCTGCAGAGGGGGAAGGCCATTTCAAAGCATCCAATTTCCAAATGGATAGCCCATTGCATTCATTTCTGCTACAAGCGCCATGGAAAACCTACCCCACAGGGAATAAGATCATTCCACCAGGACTGAATCTACCTCTACAGCATTTTTCAGAGTCCCTACTAGGGACGTCCTGGAAGCTGCTACCTGGAGGTCTGTAAATACCTTCACCAAGCATTCCCACCTGCCTATCTTTTCCAAATCCAGAGCTGGATTTGCCACTGCAGTCTTGCAGGGCTTAATAGCTGGCAGTAATGCTAAACTGCCTCCTCCCTTCCTTAGCATTGGGAATCAACCCAAATGTGATGACTGCAACAGTGAAACACACAGAACATAGTACAGTTGTGTACACTTACCATAATGTCGATGTTGGTGTATTCACTGTTGCAGTCGTGGTTACCCTCCAGCCCCCTGACCTCTCTTGGATCTACCTTTTCCTTGTTTGGTATATATTATAATGTATTTACTTTTTGATGGGGGTGCACCATACCATATAATTGCTTCCTATTGTGGGGGCACCTGACATCTGGGGCAAGGAAAACTGATGTAATGGTGTTGGCTGCAGATTTTCTACGCCTGACCACCTGATGTCATGGAAGAAGTGACTGCATCTGACACAGAAACCCAAAGACTCTGGTATTCAGGCCGGCTGAGGGCTACCTGCAGGCGATTAACCCAAATGTGATGACTGCAACAGTGAATAACACTCAACATCTACATTTTATGGTAAGTGTACACAACTGTACTTTTCTGGGGGGAAGTTGAAGAGGCTCGTGTACTTACTTTTTGCATATGCCATTTCAGGTGTTGAACCAACGGGTAATATGGTGATGAAACCTGCAGAGTTTACTGTAGAGACAATCAGTGCTGGAATGGGTGAGGTTCTAGTGTATGTGGAAGATCCTGCGGGACACAGGGAGGAGGTAAGGTTCTTGTAAGTATTTGATGTTATGCTCATGGTATATGGAGGCTTTTGTTTAATTGGATTATTTGTCATGCAGGCCAAAGTGACTTTCAACAATGATAAGAACAGGACGTTCTCTGCAGTCTATACACCAAAAGTAGCTGGGCCTTACAAGGTAAGCTGACTGTGCATGCCATGTCCACAAAGGGCTTTGTACAGTTTTATCAAAGTAATGTTAAAATGACAAGCAGCATTGTTTGAAGTGCTGGATTTTTTTCACTGTAGCTGATTTTCTGGGCCTTTCTGGAGCCAGTAGTAGGAGTATGGATATTTGTATGGAATGCCAGGCTCTGACAAGTCTGTGGGTGATTTTTTTTTTTTTATCTAAGCACAGCAGTAACTTCAGGCTGTGGCTCACTTAGCTGGGAACAGGGTAATGCATTCATTTCTGTCTAAAGTTTAGACACTTCATTCATGAGTCAGACTTGTGTTTACATCGGTTAGCTTTGCTTCATACTGCCTTAAAAAATAAAGATCTGAGCCGAGCTTGTAACTAGACCAGGTAGTCTAGCTCTGTGACTTTGGCAGCTGGTAGGCAGATGCAATACAAACTCCTTGTTGGGCTGTCTGTGAAATCTGTTGTCAGTCTCCATGTTTTGGAGAGGGGCAGTAGTTTGGTCAGCTGTTTGCACAGGTCTAGGCAGTGTGCTTCCAAGACTTCAGGGGATGTTAACTAGCTCAATTAAGCCATTAAAATTTTTATATACAGTGTGTGGTAAGTGTGTATATAATACAGTGCCCTGGAATAGCTTCCTTTTTCAATTTTGAATACTATACCCTGTCTTCCCCCCACAGAACTGGATTAGTTTCTGAAGCAAGCAAAACTTTTTAATGTTAAATTTTCCGTATTTAAAAGTAGCTGAATGTGCAGTTAAATGTACAAAGGCATAATTTTATTGTACAATTGGATCTGTCTGCTTCTGTAGTGTAGGGCACTTCTGCTGTGGACAGGACAAAGTAATTTTGATGGCTAAAGCGGGCTTGGACTTGAATGGTTTGAGGTTGACTTCTATGCTGTAAACATCCCTTTGTGCTAAAGGATATGCTCTTTCTGTTTGACGAAAAGGAGCCATGAAGTTTGCTGTGGAAAAGCAAAGTCTAAGCTTAATCTGTTGACCAAATCTTCCTCCAGCTTTTAACCAACCATAACTTGCCATCCAGCTTGTGCAGTTTGAAATGTTTGCCAGTTTTACCTGGCATTTCTCCAACGTCTTTAGCTGTTAAGTATACGCAAGTTGGTCAGTATCCAGCCCTGCTGAGTGAGCTGTGCTTCATCTGGCTGGTATTTGCTGAATGCTGCATGGGTAAAGTTGCTTACAGATTTGTGCATTTTGGCCTAGCATATTGTATTCAACATGCTCCAATAACTTCATCTTTTGCCATTACCTGCCTAATGGGTTTTAGATCTGCTAAAATAGTTTGGGTTTGGCTTCAGCTTATTGCCTTCAGGAATGTCTAGCATCAAGGCCCTTACTGAACTGTTATCCAGAACCTTTCCACCAGGAGTGGCCTGGGTGTTTGCGGAGTACTTTGCATGCATTTCCTTCCCTGTGCAAGTGGGCCACATGCCATTTGCTTTCAGAATAATCTGCCCCACTTACTCTTTGTAAGAGGTAGACAGTGCGCTGGTAACGGTTGCTAATGTGTTTAAACCAGAAATTCTAGCTAAGCTAAAGGACTCTGTTAGGGCAGGCATAACTAGCAATTGGAACACATGTTGGTGTATGTCTGAAAATGCCTGTACCCCTTTCAAACAATGGTGATTATACCAGTCTCCACTCTAAAGTGAGTCTTGCCTCTAACTCAAGTGAAAGTTCACGCCTATTTGGCCATCCTTGCATAAAGTAAAAGCTGTACTCTCAGCTTTTGTACCTCATGCCCTACCATCTTTTGTACCTCATGCCCTACCATCCCCAAATGTGAAAACGGGTTTAAAAGGTAGATTAGGACCTCATCTTTTTGACAGTCTGGCTTCTCATTCCAAGGGGTGTTCAGGTACCTTTTGCTTGGAGTGGATATCTGTGCAACTTGTTTGGTGCTTTTCTCCTGTTTATGTCCGGGTATGACTTTGATTAAGCTTCTTAAAAGTACTACTTGAAGGTCAAGCAACAAGTCTAAAGAGGGTCTGCTTCCCATGTGTGTTCTATATCTGGTAATATGGATCCACTTCGGACCCAGAAATCAGTTCTCTAGCCTTAGGAGTGTGGTGATTAAACTTGGCATTTGGTTGATGGGAGTGGAAGCTATTCATTTTATTGCCTGCTTGCCAGCATGTGCAACAGGATAGATTCTGAGAATCTTATCCTAAAGACTGCTACACTGGCCTCTCTACTTGCATCCAGGCAGATTCCCTCAAAAGCTGAATTTTCAGGTTATTGTTCTCTGATCCCAAGGACCTGTTTAAGAGTGTTTAAATGTTTCATATTAAACTGCTTCCCACTGGGCATTCCAACCTACTTGCTCCCAGTAGACATTTGTAGCCAGGGTTTCCTTTTGGTCTTTTCACAGCTAATCAATACCCACTTTCTTGCCAGAAGTGGTAGGTGACTGGCAGATTGGCAGTAAGGGCATCTGGTACATTTTTACACACACTTGGTGGATTCCATCTGCTTGTCTTTAGTCTTCTGCCCTTCCCAGTAAAAGCAAGGACTGAGGCAGTAGGACACTGGCAACCCACTATCTGTTTTACAATCTTGACAGTAGACTAAGGGCATTTCCATGGAGACTTCCTCCACATACTGAATCGGTGATATTTTTTGTTTTAAATGAAGGCTAACATTCTAGTCTCATCGGAAGTACTTGCCTCCTGGAGAGGTGAGAACCTGCATAGTCAGAACTGATTATTTCCTAACAGTTTTTTGAACTTTGACAAGTAAAAAGTAGGCTTCCAGGGATCCTAGGTGTTTTCTTGGCACTGGGACAGCTTGAAGTTAAATCCCTGATTGTTGTCCTTGGGAACAAATTAAATCATGTCCCAGTAGCTGTTCATTGTGAGAGTGGGGGAGGGATTCCTTCCATTTTGGAATTGTTTTGAAATTGCAGTCAATGGACACCGATTTTCTAGATCTTGCTTGTCATTTGAGGTAAAGCATGTACCCACAGCAGGAAAGGACTAAATGTTGTGCAGAGGTGGATGTCCTCTTTATCAGCAACTTACATGGTATTTCCCCTGGGGGGGGGGGGAGGCACTGATATGCTGGACACCTGTGGGGGGGAGGCACTGATATGCTGGACATCAGTCTCCACCTGTGGTAAAGATCCCTGAAATGACAGCAACATTGAAACGTTATAATGTTTTGAGGTTGCAGTTGTACTATCTTGGACCTACTGATTTGTCTTTAGTCACCATGAAGCTACCCATTAGGCTTCACACGACTTAATATTTTCAGACAAGTGTGGCTTTTAACTGTTGCCCAACACAAGCCTGGGATCTAATCTGTAACCAGTCATTAAGGTCAATGCTTTGTAGGGTATTAAGGGTTGAAAGGGACAGCACAATGGCACTAAATATACAGAACCAACTGATTGGCAAACATCCTGGCAGATGGGTTCAGTGCTAATTTTACCCCCCCACCCCCTAAAGGGCCCATCTCTGTACTGGAAGAATGCAAAGTTCCAATAATCACGGCTGCACAGGTAGTCTCCAAAGCCAAGAACAAAGCATCCATGGGACCTGACAACATCCCAGGCTACATTCTACACACACTACTGAAAGAACTGGCACCCCACCGACGTACCACATTAAATCATAGCCTCGCCTCAGGCTTTGTGCCCACTGAATGGCACACAGTGACAGTTATCCCACTCCACAAAGGGGGAGCCGCCACAGACCCCAGGAACTACTGCCCAATTAGCCTGACTAGCCTTTTCTGCAAGGCCATGGAATGTATCATCCTGGAGCTTATAAATAGACACTGGTAATCTTCAGTCTCTGGACCCCACCCAGTTCGGGTTTGTAAAAGGCAGATAATGTCTCCTAAACCTGATAGACTTCTTTGAAGCGGTCACCAAAGCCATAGACGAGGGTAAGGTAGTTCACACAGCCTATCTAGATCTCGCCAAGGCTTTTGATCACCTACTCTGGAATTAATAGATAAACTCACTAGACTAGGAATAAATCCCTATGTCACAAAATGGGTTGCCAACTGGCTCACTGACAACCCACACTGTGAAAGTAGCAGACTCCAAATCAGACTTCAGACAAGTGGAGTACCACATGGTTCAGTCCTCTCCTGTTTGGTATCTGAAGGTCTTTGGCTAAGTTTGAAGATGACTGCAAACGAGGAGCCATAATTGAAACTCCCAACAATGTGGACATTCTACAAAAGGGCCTCACTGAGACAGATGCCTGGTGTCAAAGCCATAGTCTCGAGCGGAGTGCCAAAAAGTGCATGGTCATCCCCTTTGGTACCCATGAACTACCACATAGGCAGTAGTCAAACATCGAAAGTGTGGACCTTGGGACACAGGTGGACAGTAGTTTCTCCTTTTGATCACATTTCCACAGAAGTCAAGAAATCCTACATTGCAAACCTAACCGCAAAGGGTTTCTTGTCCAGGCAAAGGTCATTGTTCCTCTCCTCTCTCATTAGACCAGTGCAGTGCCCCTTTTGGTATGTACCTCACAAGACAAGTAAGGCTGTAGAAATACCTTTGAGGATTACCAGCCTCAAACAGATGCCCTACGCAGACTGCCTCAAACTCCAACTTTACTCAATTGCATATCGCCTACTCGAAGGCTATCTCTGCTTATCCCAATCCCTCTGAGATGCATGCTCTAGGGACCTAAACTTTGTCACCACAATAAACTGCATGCTGGAGGGATATTCTGTCCCAGAGACTTCCCATACTCTGGAACAAAACTACCTGTCTATATCAAAGCTAGTCAGCACTCGAGAAAAATCTTGAATGGGGAAATTCATCCCGGGGATCACTTCTGTGGCTATGCTAGATAGGGGCACCAAAATTTTTCTTGGGTGGCGAAAACCAGAATGCCTTTTTCGCTAGGCTTATATAGGCCCTAGGGCCAATAGTCTAGTACCTACCTATGAACCTATTCCTTGGCACCTGTCCATACCCTATTCACAAAGATTCAAAGAAAACTTTAGTTTCATTTAGGAAACCATTTAGAGTGTCTGCTCTTTTACAGAAAAAAAATGTGCGCACAGACATGGCTATTGAAGACTAGATTTGTACTATAGTTTAAATGGCTAGCTTGTTAAACATACTTGTACATTATTACGTTGGACAACACTGACCACTAGATTAACATGAATAGTATATGCAGAGAGGAGAGATGGGTGGTTTTGCACATAAGGTAATGAGGGAGCATGAGGGGTAGTAAAACATTTTTTTCCATAAAGGTTTCTTGGGCATTTATGAAAGAGCAAAGGTGTTAATGGACTTTCTGAAGCATGTGGATACTACACATGGTAGAAGTCAGGAACCTCCTCTGCTTAGACTTCATACCAGAGTATGGGATGAAGTCATCACCTGTGCAAAACCTTGCCAGTCTTATTGGCTTCTTCCCTGTATATAATCTGACTGGTCTACATTTAAAAAAAAAAATTATTTTTAAATTGACATTCTGCTATTGTACAGAAAAGAATCACAAACCAGGAAAAGAGGATGTTCCTCTGCTGGTGTACCGGTGTCAAAAAAATGGGTGGGCAGGGAGAGAAGAGAGTAGATGGGCAGGGACAGTGGAGGTGTGATGGGTTTGGCCTTGGTCCAGTTTTTGCCTCTGCAAAAGGTGGCAACCCCACTTTTTTTTTTTTTTTTTTTTTCCCCTCCTAATTTACTGTGTAGATGCCCAAAGCTTTTTCTGTCTGACAATACTGGGGTAAATTTCTCCATTTTTGCAGGGGGGGGGGGATCTTTACAGTACTCCAAACACAGCCTTGGTATGGCATAGTCAGCCGAAGTGACTAGTGATATTGGTGCCTCTAGGAGCTGTCCAGAGAAGATCGAAGTCTGTGGCCACTGCATTCTGTCCTGAAGGCGAGACTGCTGTTGCTTCCCTGAGGTGACAGCCACCCTGTTTACCCCCTGGAGTTCTGATGTGGCAGAGCTCTCACTAAGACTCGAGTGAAACGTCCCCTTAGGACTTGACAGTTATGCACTTTTGGAGCTGTTGGGAGAGGGTAGGTTGTTTCAGGACCAGCAAGCATCTGGTTCCCTCATGATCCTGCTACTCTTGCTGAGGGAGGGCTGATGGTGGCTCCTGGCAGGAACAGATGGTTTTATAGGGCTGTCCTCCAGCTAATGAATACTGGTCTCCCATTCTGCCAGAACAAATGAACCAGTTGATTGAAGGTAGAGCCATTGGACAAGGTCCTGAAGAGCCAAAACATTGAACCTGAGGACTTGTTTCTCGATACTATTAATGTTAGAGTTCTGTTTGGAGGCAAAGGCATTTTATTTCCTTATGCCCTTTTACTCTGTCCCTTAACTATAGAATTCATACCTAGCTATTGGATGTATGCTCCTCTGTGGTTACCTGGCTCTATCCCAGTTTCCCAACTGCCTAAAGTCACTGCCTGCTTAACTTGCTATGGAGGTCAAATGGGCATATGGAAGTGGAAAGAATTCAAAATTGTCCTGCTTGTAAACGGATACAGAAAGCTAGTGCAGAAGACTGTAAACCCACCATCCTTGTTATGAGGATCAAAACAAAGCTGCTAATGCACCCACTTGACATGCAGGAGTTAGTACCAGATACCACTGGTATCAGTTTACATCTTTTAAATGTCATGTTAGTGCTAAAAGTAGCTTCCACCTTGCCTCTCTAATCAGTAGGACTACTGAAGTTATTAAATCTCTATGGTGACAAGCAGTTGGACAGCTTAATGTGATCTTCACATACAAAACTCTACTGAGGACCCTTTTAACACCATACTGGTACCCACCCATGGACATAAAGTAACTTTTAGTTATGTACTCACCATAACTTCAGATGTTTGGGATCCATCTCGCCTACATTCTGACTGATGGGTTCGGAGCCGATCCCTCGGCTCCGACTCAGCACGCTTATGCCAAAGAGCGAAGTCTCTTATTGGCTGAGCTTACTATATCCCAGGATGCACCACTACCAGTCCCCCAGATCTAGTTTGTCCGCATACATGCACACATGCACGCACTGCTTATATAACATCGTCAGATGAAACAAGATAAAACAGTAGAACTCAAAACCGTTCAATCTCTTCTGATCTCCAAGGCAGGGGGAAGGAGGGTGGGTATTAGGAATGTAGGCGAGATGGATCCCAAACATCTGAAGTTATGGTGAGTACATAACTAAAAGATGTTATGTGATCCTATCTCGCCTACATTCTGACTGATGGGACAGCGTCCCTAGCACCTGAATCCTGGGTGGCTCACTGGAAAACACTCCTGAGTACCGTGGAACCAAATGATGCTCGCCCTTTAGATGCCACATCCAATTTATAGTGGGAAATGAAAGTGTGCGGGTTGGACCAAGTAGCCGCAGCACAAATCTCAGAGATAGCGAGCTTGGAATGAAAAGCAATAGAAGTAGCCATAGCTCTGGTAGAGTGAGCTTTGATAGATGTTGTAAGTTGCTTATTTGAAGAGGAATAAGCCTGAGTTATGCAATCTCTAATCCATTTGGAGATAGTAGCTTTCGTGATGGTTTGACCCAATTTATTATCTGAAAAGGACACAAACAACTGGTCTGTTTTCCGAATTTGAGTCCTGTCTAGATAGAAGCGCAATTGCCTGTGAACATCCAATTTATGGAAGGTGTATTCTGCTTCATTTGAGAATTTTGGAAAGAAAACAGGTAGCTCTAGAGATTGTTGGAGACAGATTAGAACAAACCTTTGGAACAAAGGATGGATTCGGCCTAAGTGATACTCTATCCTTGTGAAAAATCAAGTACGGTGGTTTGATAGATGGGGCTTGAAGCTCTGAAACTCTTCTTGCAGAGGTAATTGCAACTAAGAAGGCAGTTTTCCAAGACAGATATTTTAACTCACATGTAGCAGCCGGTTCGAAAGGGGAAGATGTTAAGGCACGAAGTACCAAATCAAGATCCCACGGGGGCGCAGGATGAAAAACTGGGGGTCTTAACAGCACAGCACCTTTAATGAAAGTTTTGCATAATCTGCTGCTCATCAACGGTGGGTCCATGGATTCGTGAAATTTGGAGATAGCTGCTAGTTGGACTTTAATAGTAGAGACTGAAGATCCTTGAGTAAACAAGGATGTTAAAAATTTCAAGACCTCTGGTATCGGGGCAGTGATAGGGTCTAAGTGAGCCCAGATAGCAAACCTCTTCCACTTACTGAGGTACAATTTCTTAGTGGTGGGTTTGTGGGCGAAGATAAAATGTGAATAACTTCCGGGTCTAAGTTGTGATTTCTGACTAAAGTCGGAAGTGGAGGAGCCAAGCTGTTAATTTCAAAGTGTGAAGGGACTGGTGTTGTCGTCCCGACTGATGAATCAGCAGGTCCGGAGTTGGATCCAAAAACCAAGGACCGTCCAGAGCATGTTTCTTTAGGTAGGGGAACCATACCTGACGAGGCCAGTGCGGAGCAATTAGTCTCATTGTGGACCCCAATTGGGAAGCTTTCTGGATGACTTTGGGGAGGAGTGGAACCGGAGGAAAGGCATAAAGTAGTCCTGTTGGCTAAGGTTGGGCTAGAGCATCCGTAGCTGCCTCCCCCTGACGTGGAGTCAAGGAAAAGAACCTTTTGCACTTTGTGTTTTGTGGTGTTGCAAACAGGTCGCAGCATGGAGTCCCCCATCTTCTGAAAACCTGAGCTGCTACTGTTTCGTTCAGGGACCACTCGTGAGGAGAGAGAATCGTCCTGCTTAATCTGTCTGTCTGACAAAATATTGGATTTCCCTGGAATGTGGGTCGCTACCAAGAAACGGTTGGTAGCTACAGCCCATTCCCACACCCTCATGGCCTCTCTGCAAAGGGGGTAAGATCTGGTCCCTCCTTGTTTAGATACCAGACCACCGACATGTTGTCTGTGTGGATGGCGATAATGCATTGAGGGAGAAACTTGTGGAGGGCCTGTAGGGACAGAAGTACAGCCCTCCTTTCCAATACATTGATATGGAGAAAGGTTTCGTCTGGAAGCAAAGAACCCTGAACTAACCTGCCCAGACAATGCCCCCCCACCCTGTCTGGGAGGCATCCGTTGTCAGGGTGGCCACCGGAGGGGGGATAACAAAAGGTCTTCCCTGATTCAGATTGGATGACTGAAGCCACCAGCGGAGGTCCCGTTTGCACGTTTCTGTAATCGGTATGAGATGATTGAGGGGGAGATTCTGAAAAGACCATTGTGTCGATAACAGCCACTGAAGAATCCTCATGTGCAATCTTGCCAGTGGAACTAGGAGAACCGTGGCAGACATCGAACCTAAAAGTTGCAGGACCATCCTGGCTGGGGCTTTGGATCTTGGAAGCAGGGCTTGGACTTGACCTTGTAAAGTTTGAATCCTTTCGGTAGGAAGGAAGACGCGCATCAATTTTGAGTCCATCTCTGCTCCTATGACTCTTATGCGCTGAGAGGGCAGCAAGACAGACTTTGACCAATTGAATGTAATTCCCAGGGAAGCACCCAGGGAGATGGTGGCTTTGAGGTTGTCTATTAGTAGATGCCTGGTGGTGGCAGTTAGGAGCCAGTCGTCCAGATAGGGAAACACTTGGAATCCGAGACTCCTCAGGTGAGCAGTCACTACTGCCAAACACTTGAACACCCTGGGGGCTGTGGTGAGACCAAAGGGCAGTGCACAAAATTGGAAGTGACAGTCTCCCAGGCTGAAGCGCAGATACCTCCTGGACGCCTGATGTATCGGTATGTGATAGGCGTCCTTGAGATCTATGGAGCACATCCAAACATCCTTCTCCAACAATGGGAGAATGGATTGTAAAGTGACCATTCGGAATTTGGACTTCATGACGGACTGGTTTAGTTTGCTGAGATCCCATATTGGTCTCGGGTCCCCTGTCTTTTTTGGCACTAAAAAGAACCTTGAGTAATTTCCGGATCCGATCTGGTCTGTGGGGACCGGTTGGATGACTCCTTTTTCTAGCAGCTTTGAAGCTTCTGCGGCTGCGATTTTCCTTTGACTGGGTGGTGGGTCCGGGATTTTTTTGGACGGTGGGGGTGAGTGTGTGAAGGGAATGGTGTAACCTCCGGCAATAATCCGAAGCACCCATCTGTCCTGAGTGATAGACTCCCAGGCTTTTAGGTGCTTGGCAAAACGGCACCCGACTGGCTCCGGAGCAGCACAGCCGGGCAATCCCTCATGAAGTGTGGGAGGCTGAAGAGCCACGAGAAGACTCGCGGTTTCCGGAATTGCGGGGCCCTCTGCCGCCTCTGGGACTGCGTCTCCCAGAAAAATTTCCCCGTCCTCTGCCTCTGGAAGGGGAATCTTCCTGCTGTTGAGGAAAAAACTTCCGTGATTTGCGGAACCACATCTTCCCTCCTTTAGCCTTGGGATAAGGCCGAAAGGGAGTGGAATAACGTGCACCTACGGCAGAAAGTTTTTCCCTCTTGCTCACAGCGGGTAAGAGTGTTTTACCTTGGGTCCAAACAAAGAGGACCCATCAAAGGGAGCGTCGGCGAAGGAAGACTTGAAGGCCTCCGCGAAATGACACAAACGGAGCCAGGCTTGTCTCCGTAGAGCCACGCCTGTGCCTGCCGCTCTGCCCGCCCCTTCGGCCGCATATGAAATGAGCCTCATGGACAAGTTAGAAATCGAGGTAAGGATAGCCAACTGAGAGCTAACCGACTGGGCTAGCTGCTCAGGTAGGTTACCTGAGAGGGAATCTGACAGCTCCTTGACCAGATCCCTCTAGCCTGGTAAAATGTGCCAAATAATTCAGGGACCGTAGTGTAAAGGCCGCTGAAGTCAGGGTGCGCTTCCCGTACCGGTCCATGCTCCTAGACTCCTTATTAGGAGGATGGACTGACGTTGAAGCCTCTGCCACGTCCTGTTGTGTAGCAGATGCCACCACCATGGCATCTACAGCCACGCCTTTTGTCAAGAACTCCTTCTCGGGTGGGGCAGGCAAAAATTTGTTAGGGCGAGAAGGCACTGGTTCCACAGTATCTGGATGTTCCCACGCCCTCCGACAAACCAAATCCAGGAGCTCATCGAAGGGCAGAGACACCCAGGAGGCGGAGGGCTGAGCCCCAAAGGCCTTGAGAAGCACTGACTCATCAGCAGAGGGGGGTTTGGATATCCAGCCGCCTCGTTGCTTAAGGATCTCTAAAATGTCTGCGAATGAGACATCATCCGAGGACGACTTTGGGGACCCCTCCATCAAGATCAGTGTTCGATGTAAGAGACTCGGGGGAGTCCACGTGCTTCCTCTTGCACGATCTCTTCCTTGGGGGCTCCTCCGAAGACAACTCCGAAGAACCCTCAGGAGGAGGGGAACCCCCAGTGGGGGTAACCTCAGGCCCCAGGGCTCCGCTGCCTAGGGACAGGGGAACTGCCAAAGACCCAGTCTCCACGCCCAGGGAAGGTGCCGGTAAAGCCGTAGAGATGGCCGAAGAAGACTTGGCCAAGGCACTCCTCATAGCTCTGAAAGCCGGACCCTCAGAATCCTGGGAGTGTCCGGTCCCCGGAGCCATGATAGCAGACGGAAGTCCCGCAGCCGAAGCACTGAGGGAGGCTCGGAACCAACAGCATAGGTCCCGAAACGTCACCCCCCGGGTCCGGCCGAAGAAGTCCGCGTGCCAAACTCTGACCCGAAGGCCGGGGTTGGAGTAAGGGTCGGAGCCGACCCTAGGATCTCCACCGGCTCCAACAGCACCTGCTCCGACGGAGCCGAAGCGGTCGGAGGAGGAATGGCAATGGAATGGGCTATCTGCTCCGAAGCCAATTGGGTCGGAGCCGAAACAAATTTTTGAAAGACTGGGGACTGGAACAGTCTTTGGAGCACCCTGTCTATGTCCGAATCTGACATCCTCTATGACCTAGAGGAGACTGAACGGGTTCGAGATGGCCTCTCCAACGGCCCCAAGGGGCTAGGGGACCGGCTCCGAGGAGACTCTATGACTATCGGCGCCGAAGGAATACCCAAAGCAGTTTCAATCGGTGCCGAGGAGGACTTGGGCGCCGAGGAGGAAGTGTCTGAGCGGACAACCTTCATCGGCTCAGACTAGTGGAGCCGATGAAGGTGACCCGCCTCTCGATGCCCCAGCCATCGGCTCCGAAGCCAGAGGAGTCGAGACTGGAGGCATCGAGGCAGACCGTTCCGCCCTCGGCTCCGAAGTCCTTGGAGCCGAAGGAGAAGTCTGCCTATGTCTTTTGGCGGTCGGGTCCGACGGACTGGTCGGAGCAGACGCCCTTTTCTTTTTAGCAGGAGAAGGAGAGGATGCTAAAGCTTCTTCAAAAGAGGGTTTTATAAGGCCTTTCAATATAAGCTTATTTTTCCTCTCTTGGAGGACCCTCGAGGAAAAAGCGTGACACGCTGCAGGACTCCTGCAAATGTTTGGCGCCCAAACAATATACACAGAGAGAGTGGTCATCCGTGATAGACATTTTAAAACTACATTTAGTGCATTTCTTGAAGCCCGAAGGCCTAGGAGCCTGAGACATAAGTAAAACTGAGTAACTCTCTCACAGACAATTCTTTGTTGGAATAGACTGACCCTACAAAGATTAACTTGCCGTTCACAATGATAGCCCGCAATTAAAATAAAGGCCAACTGAAGACATACAACAGTGAATAAATGTATAGAGGAATCCAAGAACTCCTAAGGTTCAAAAGGGATTAACCAACAGGAAAGGCCCTACGGATGACGGGAGCCTGTAACCAGAACAAACGCCAATCACACACAAATTTTCCACAAAAAGTTTTCAAAACACACACAAGCACAGAGTAGCTGTTAAAACAGCTTTTTGTTAAAGAATTAGCAAATTTCTGACAGAAAAAGTTAGTGAAAAGACACTACTTAGCTCAGCCAGCTCGAGACCACGTCTTTGCTAGTTAGCGGCAAACGAGATCTGGGGGACTGGTAGTGGTGCATCCTGGGATATAGTAGCTCAGCCAATAAGAGACTTCGCTCTTTGGCATAAGCGTGCCGAGTCGGAGCCGAGGGATCGGCTCCGAACCCAT